>NC_137833.1:53770199-54072699 GCF_963921795.1 Nannobrachium achirus
CATTTTAATAATCTTTTATCATTATTATTATTTATTTTTATATAATTTTTATCCCACAATTTTGTAACCCATTTTTTCACCCAGTGCTAATTGCCTATGTAATCCTGGGCTCTGCTCTCCCTCTGCCACGCCTGGGGAGACAACGGACTGACCTCATGCTTCCTTCTATGCATGAGGAGTCCAAGTTGCTTCTTTTCACCTGACAGTGGAGATTTCCCTGGTTTGGACGTAGCGCGTGGAAGGAACACGTTATTCCAACCAGTTCCTTTCCCCTCCATCAGGCGCCCCGGCTGGCCAGGGGGAGGCATTATTGAGACCAGGATTACATGCATGTTTTTGTGAGGGTATCAACCCTAGGAGACACGGGGAGAACATGCAAACTCCACACAGAAAGGCCCTATCGCCAACCCCACCTAGGGTGTGGGCGCTGATGACGCGGAGGAGGAACACACCGCCAGCGCCCACAGCATCCCCCGGCGGGAATCGAACCCAGGACCTTCTAGCTGTGAGGCGAAGCGCTAACCACTGCGCCACCGTGTCCCTTTTTTTATCATTATTTTAAATATAAACCTTCTCTTCTGGGTGCCCGTGGCCAACCACTGGTGTGTTATAGTGATGTCCAGTTTGTTTATTTCTGATCTCTACTGTAATCTTGTATTTCTGAATCTTAAGTGCTGTATGCACTGGATTTCCCTTGCAGGATCAATAAAGGGCTTGTCTTAACTTAACTCCCATCTGATTGGTTGTCTGTGAGAGACAGACTCTGTCTGTCTGTCTGTCTGTCTGTCTGTCTGTCTGTCTGTCTGTCTGTCTGTCTGTCTGTCTGTCTGTCTGTCTGTCTGTCTGTCTGTCTGTCTGTCTGTCCGTCTGACTTAAAGGAGTAGTTCACCCCCAAACAACTTATTTTCTATCGATTACTCATGCCATGGAGACTTGAGTCAGTGACATGGATATGTTTTAGATCCACTGCCATACAGTACACAGACAGTAAATGAAATCCAGTGTTGGAAAGTAAATACATTGACCATGTATGACCCAGCTAAAAGAAGCCTTGAACTTAAAGGAGTAGTTCACCCCCAAAATGACTTTTTTTCTATTGATTACTCAGGCCATGGAGAGTAGAGTTCAATAATATTTTTTGTGTTTTTGTCACATTCCTAAGACAAAAATGTGATAACAATAAATTTCCGGAATCAATGGGGGTAAATTTACTCGAATCAAAATGTTGTCTTAGGAATGTGACAAAAAACAAAAAATATTATTGAACTCTACTCTCCATGGCCTGAGTAATCAATAGAAAAAAAGTCATTTTGGGGGTGAACTACTCCTTTAAGAACCCTGAGGATCAGAACTCCCCTAAAGCCCCCCCATGGTCTGGCTCCACTGACCACAAGACAAAACCAGTGGTTCTAACATAAAGTGGTGTAAAGTAACAGAGTAGATTGACTTAATTTTAGTCTATTCTGCATCTAGCTTAAGGGCACAGACCCGTTGGGAAACGAGTTTGGGGCGACTTTGAAAGAGGGCGACTTATCTGGCTACCATTTGTATTTTACTTATACTCCTAACTCCACTACATCTTGGATCCAAATATTGTACTTTTACTCCACTACATTTATTTGAAAACTTTAGGCCTACTAGTAACTTTGTCTTTGTAGATTTTGATCTGTACTGTATTAGCCTGCAAAACCTATGTGCAAAACCCACATTAACAACTTCAGCCCTATATAGACCTACATTTCAGCCATTTGAAAATAGCTCACAATGCCTTTAATGCGATGCATTGTAGATCTGCTTGTAGATTTTCAAAATAGTTGCATGCATTTGAAAACTTGCATGCAAATACTCATTCTGCATAATGAGTATTACTTTTGGTACTTTGAGTAGCCTACATTTTGATGCCAATACTTTTGTAGTACATTTTGAATTCCGGAATTTTACTTGCAACAGAGTCTTTCTAAAAATAAAATAAAAAATAAAATCCACCATTGATTCATTCTGGACCAATCAATCATCTTTGGTATCACTATCACCCTGGCATTCATTATCACAATATTTCAGTGTCAGTGTCACAGGCAGACTTGGGTGAAAGTGATCGTCTGATGACATCTGCTGGAGACACCTGGTACAACAATCAACCGCATCTAAACAGAGTTCTTTTTGACCCCGAAGACTTTCCGTTACAACCGAGGAAGTGCGTTCTGTGTAAAGTAAACAACATGAGAGCAGGTCCAGTTATATGTCCAACGTTTCATCAGTAGTAGTCAGGATACATTAGTGCATGAAGTACCAGCTTAACATTTGTAAGAATTAGTGATGGAGGCTCAGTTGAGCAACGCGAATCCTCACATCTTCTCCCGCTCTGCTGACAGACTGTTAACGGGCGACGATGAGGATGAAGATGTGCACGATCCCATCGACCAGAGAGAAATATTTGATATCCTTCAGATCAAAACCATCTAATCTATCTGCGTGCTATTCTACTGGTTCAAAGCTACCATGGCTAGTCAGAGTTATATGACGCAACGTTACGTTAAATGATTATTAGTAGACCTAATTGTAATTCATTATAGTCACTGTTGACTGGGTTGATCACGATATTTTTTATGATCATACGTTACTTTTTTTATTAATTTGTCAGCTTTGACATGACTGTAAATGATACTTTTAAGAGTCTAACCAGAGTTGCATCACAACTTGCATCACATCTCTTTCTCAGCTATATTATTGACATGATCAGAACTTGTATGTTTTTGTAAGTTTATACTGTGTATATTGTCTATTGATTTGGTCAGGTGTACATGTATCAGGTCAGCTGTTTAGTAGCCTATATTGATCCGATCAGTTGTGTATTGGCAGGCTGAAGTTTGTCTTTTAGAGGCAAGTTGTCATACAAAAATACATTTTCTTCACTCTTGGCTGAAGTTTGTCTTTTAGAGGCATGTCATACAACAATAAATTTTCTTCACTTTTGGGCTAAAATCTCTAGCTTTAAAAAAAAAGATCTTTAAAAAAACTAACTGGTAAATAAGTATTAAGTCAGTTTATCATAATATTCTTGATGATACATTCAATGTATCATCTAGATATAACGCCATGTCCCGCTGCCTCCTGCATAATGTGACATTTAGAACCAGGTGGTCACAGGACCGTTGAGGGATTTTCCACGAGCGCTTCCAAACTCCAGGACTTAGAAATAGACCTATATATCACCTGAACCACATTTCTTGGATAGAAAGTAGCTCCTAACATGTCTACTGTGGATTTTTCTGAAACAAACACTTTGCAGATAGAAAGAGTAAATTCCAAGCTTTCCATAGAGCCACAATATTGGTGAGTTTGAAGTCGTTTAATACAATCAGATAGCAAAAACTGTTTTGATGCATTGGATCCCTGTATTGCAACCCTAGATTAATCCGATTATAAAAAAATCTAGTGTTGCAATTTGCGGCTATGTATCATCTCTAACTATAACTCAACAAATGGTAAATGGTGCATTTTTATATAGCGCTTTTATCTTAACTCAGGGGGAGCCCGGATTCGAACTGGGAACCCTTCGTGCTCTAATGGTTTCTCTACCCCTGAGCTATACCGCCCCTAAAATGCAATTAAATATGCAGACTTCAGACTATTACGTTGTTTGAACCCTTAATGGCAAGCTGTCTGGTGTTTTTTAAATCTATATTATGGTTCTGTTATCATGTCAGCTAGGCCTGTATTTTTCGATTATTTTTATATTCCTATCAATTACTCTTTGATGAATTGGATAACCGCAAACCGTGTATCAACACATCGTAAAAGTAGTTTATAACAGCTGATCTAGTGCTATTTTGTATTTTCCCAATGTTTAACATTTTGTGACATTAAAAAAAGTTTGCCTACCATGACATGCCCAAAATAGGGATACATTTGATGTCTTTATTAAATTATCAATGATATTTTTATCTTTATTTTAATAATGAATTCAGTTGTCTTGATTACTTCCATCATCATGTCAGCAATTACATCTTTAACCATGTTAACATCTGATCAAATCCATCAACGACCCTGAACATCCACTGTCTCTGGAGGAACTGAATGTGGTGGAGCAATGTAGAGTCAAGGTCTGTCGGTCTGTCTTTTTGTCTATCTGTATCTTGAGTTTGTAAATAAGACTGAACCACATTAAAACCTGGAATTATTTCATGCTTTCGCTATTGAAAAATAGCAGATATACTAGCTCACAGCGCGGCACAGAGTGCCGCGCTGTGAGCTTGTAGATCTGCTATATTTTTTTTTATCGTGAACATTTTGCTAATCTTTCAATGTATATAATTCTAAAGCGAACTTTTGTAACTCAAATCTTTGCTTCTGGGGGTCCCTGGAACAACATATTTTTAGATGGGGGTCAGCAGTCAGATACATATAATTCTAGGGGTCCTTGACATGAAAAAGTGTGAGAACCACTGACATAGAAACATGCGTTTTTCAAAAACCTTAGCAGATCTACAAGCGTGGCACTCGGTGCAATCTGAGCTTGTAGATCTGCTATTTTTCCAATAGTTAAAGCATAAAATAATGGTTGAAGTAATAATGCGTAATAATGTTCCAGGTCCTAACCCTAGCTTATCCTTTTTGAGTAAAAGATTGTTGGTCCTTGGGGGGTTCCAGGGGGTCAAAAGTAATTATTATAGCATCCCAATAATTCTAAGTTAACCAATTTATATGTTGGCTATTCAAAAATAGCAGATCTACAAGCTCACAGCTTGTCACTTAGTGCCTCTCTGCGAGCTTGTACATATGCTATTTTTGATTTCTTTAAAAAAATATATGTAAAATCTTTGAGAAATCTTTGAATACTTTTGAGGAGCGTTGAGTGTGAAGTCGATCAGGCGAAAGGTTCTGCAGGCCAGGCCCGCTCCAAAAGGGCTATTCATTTAGTTTTACCAACATTAACAACAGCTGTATCACAACACTCTCTCTCTCTCTCTCTCTCTCTCTCTCTCTCTCTCTCTCTCTCTCTCTCTCCCTCTCTCAGGTGAATGACACAGAGAACTCAGTGGACGTAGAGTTCACTCCCACCATCCCTCACTGTAGCATGGCAACGCTCATTGGCCTGTCAATCAAAGTCAAGCTTCTACGCTCTCTGCCGGACAGATTCAAAGTATGTGTGTGTGTGTGTGTGTGTGTGTGTGTGTGTGTGTGTGTGTGTGTGCGTGTGCGTGTGTGTGGTAAACAGCTCACAGTTCACGAACAAATAGCTGAAACCATGTCCCACATCTTAAATGGGTGCCATGTATACAGGGCGCTTATATGTAGACATGACAGAATAGTGGATTTGATATCAAAAGATATCTCTTCCATCTTTGGGTCCTCCATCATGCTACATGAGCATTCTACTGTGAAGCTGAGCATGTTTAGCCTGTGTAACGATGATGCTGTGTTCACTAACATTACAGCTAACACCCCTGATGTCATTGTTGTTAATGAAAACCATAGGGAGGTGTTTATTCGCGAGGTCGGCTGTACCTTTGATTACAGCTTAGAGGAAGCCTTCTCTTCTTAGAGGAAACGGACCATCTCACTGCTAGGCTAAAGATGAAAAAAAAAAAACTTTTATTTTTTATCTTTGGGAGCCTAAAGCACGTGCACAAGTTGGTTGTGAGGGGCCTTCAAATGGCCGGCCTCTCCAAAAGGAGGGCCAAACAGTTAGCAAGGTACTGCTCCGTACTTACTACTTACAATACTGCCAACAGTATTGTATGTAACAATGTTCTGCCCTACATGCACTTTGTAACTGGCCGTTTTCCTAATTATATGACTGCACTGATATATTTTTTGTCTTTTGTATATTCTTGTACTTCTGCTTATGTGGACATAAATAAACATTTCAAGTGTGTGTGTGTGTGTGTGTGTGTGTGTGTGTGTGTGTGTGTGTGTGTGTGTGTGTGTGTGTGTGTGTGTGTGTGTGTGTGTGTGTTAGTGTTATAAAAAGAACTGTACACATACTGTATTTAAAAATCTGAGCACAGTGTGTTTGTGTCCTCCTCAGATTGATGTAAACATCACGCCGGGAACACACGCCACCGAGGAAGCAGGTAAGCAATTTATGACATTTTCCGATTACGAAAAACTAATCGTAAACTGTTTCACAGGTTCTGGTTTTGTTTCCATATCGCCGCTGTAAGGTGTCCAGTTGTTCTTTTTTATTATTATTATATATATATATATATATTTAAAAGTAAAGTAAAAACAAAAAAAGGAAAATTGTGAAAATAGCCTACAAGCTGTGAACTTGTAGATCTGCTACTACTCTTGTGTGACACTCTAGTACATACATGGGCAACTGGCGGCCCGGGGGCCCCCACCTTCACTTAATGCGGCCCGCAGGTTGATATCAGAATACTGATATATTATTGGTTTCAGCTGTTATAATTCCAAACGTGCAAACATGACCAGCTTTAATTGCTTCAGTCGACTGTATATTAGTATCTTCTTGATGACTAGTAGCCTACAAGTAACAGTCATTTTTTTATGTCCAATGCATTTGTGATTAAGTTCATAAAGTAAGAAGTAACATAAGAACCTGTACATGCATTTGAAATAAAATGTAAAAAAACTTTTCAGGATATCAATTAAAGAATTAGCAAAAATAGCAGATCTACAAGCTCAAAACGTTTACAAGCTCAAAAAAGTTTTGAGCTTGTAAATCTGCTATTTTTGACTGTATATGCATTGTGGCCCTCTGGAGTGTGTGAAAATATAGTGGCCCTTTCCAGCATCAAAGTTGCCCACCCCTGCTTTAGTATGACAAAGAAGGGCATTCATTTACAAAACCAAGAAAAAGGAAAGATGGAGATACAAGGTTTCTGTCAGACAGCAAGGAGAAGCTAGATGAAGTTCTCAGAAGCTCATGTTGGGTCCTGCTCAGGTCGTGGTGCTAACCCTTTTACGTGGGCTGTTTGTGCTCATAAACACACCTGTCATTATTTACACACCGATTTTGTTGTCATTTTCTGTAACCCTTGGCAATAGAGCTGCTGGGCCGAACGATGTCTAACCATAACAACGCATGCAGGTTGATTACCCAATCAGTTATGTAGCTTATCAGTCTGACACCTCATTTAACCAATAGTATGTAATGTCCATTTAACCTCATTTTACGCGTCCTTAGCTCTCAAGATGATTTGTACCATGAAGACAGCTGTATGCTGTATATAGCGGTTTACAAAGAAGGTGCTATATAAATGCACCATTTACCCTTTTTTGCCATTTACAAAATATGTAATGCTGTCATATTGAGTTGCATGTAAATGTATGACAACGGGTCATGGCATTTAAGACATGCTCATGGTTTTCGGCGTTTCCGTTTTCGAAGTGATTCGGTTTTAATTAAAGTTATTTATATTGTGTTCTGTCACTATTGTGCATTTTGCACTGTGCCTGTATCTCCTGGGATTGAGCAGCTGCCATAGGAAGAGATTAAATGAATATACAGTAGATTACAATTCTCTACATTGTGTTACCAGTAAGACTCCACAACTCGGGAGATAAGCTACCATCAGGTCGCATACACAAACTTTAGAAGGCAATGGTAGCCAATCAGGAGGGAATATGGGAAATGGGACAGATCCGTGTTGATGACATGACTTTAGAGATACTGTGTACCGCTTTGAGTGATTTTAGGGCAAAATCTGTAGGAGCAGTGTCCAAAAATGTGTTTTGCAAGAATCTGCCTCATGGTGGTGCTAGAAGAGGGCCATGTGAGAAATGAGGGGTGGAGGTTGTGGTTTGGCAGTCAAGGAGTGTGTGTGCAAAGTTTGGCATGGATAGGGGCAATGGTGTCAGAGATATGAGTAGGGGAAAAGTGTGACGTGACGTGACGTGACGTGACGTGACGTGACGTGACGTGACGTGACTGACCGATTGACTGACTGATTGACAGCCGGTCGAGGTTTTGATATGTTATTATTAAATTAATTTACAGTAGATTATAATTCACTACATTGTGTGTTATTTCCCCAGTGAACAAGCAGCTGGCGGATAAAGAGAGAGTAGCAGCAGCTCTGGAGAACGCACAACTCCTGGAGGTGGTCAACCAATGTCTGACCACAAACCATCAGTGAAAACACCCAATGAGAGCTGGAGGTGGCCAACCAATGAATGACCACCAAGCATCACTGAACAACCAATCATATGATATCTGAGAACCCAGGTTCCATCCAATCGCCTTTCACTGCTTCAGTTTTAAGTAACTTTTGTCTCATGGCTTTGTTTCATTGGCTAGGCAGCAGATTTGAATGGGAAACTTATATGAAGGTGTCATTTGTGTTTGCCGTTAATATATGATTTCAACATGAAGATGCATTAAACCCATAATAAAGCATAAACACACATACAGGTTGTGCATGATTATTCTGTCTGTCTAAAACTCACTCACAATGTCACAATAATATCCTTGTAATTTTTCCAGCCTGGAACATTCCGCTCTACAGTTAGGTGTGTTAGACAAAAGCCCTTCATGTGTCTGTAATTTCTTTTTAGTTGAGGACAACTGTTTTCACTGAAAGCAAAAGGAAAAAATATATATACAATGGGGGAAATAAGTATTAGATACACTGCTGATTTAGCAGGTTTTCCCACTTCCAAAGAATGGAAAGGTCTGCAATTTTTATCGTATGTATACTTCAACTATGAGAAATTCCAGGAAATCACATTGTATGATTTTTAAATAATCAATTTGCATTTCATTGCAGGAAATAAGTATTAGACACGCCTACCAATCAGCAAGAATTCTGGCTCTCACAGAACTGTCAAATATTTTTTAAGCAGTCCTCCTATTCTACACTCACTACCTGTATTAATTCATCCTATTGACCCACGTTTTACTTTGTTACCTGTATAAAAGACCCCTGTTCACTCAATCAATCAGACTCCAACTTTTCCACTAGGGCAAGACCAAAGAGCTGTCTAAGGACCCAGGGAAGAAAATGGTAGACCTGCACAAGGCCGGGATGGGTTTGAAAGATTACCATACCACAACAAAAAAACAACAAAGGCCATTCTTAACACAAGAGTCCCATGCAGTAGTGAACATGGCACAAAGCCTGTTTGTATATCTGGTACTTCTATAATTGCTTTTTTATTTCTTTCTTAATGTGTGTGTGTGTGTGTGTGTGTGAGCGAGCTTGCGCGCACACGCCTTCCAGTTGAACAACATACCCATAAGGTCAGCAAAGCCGCGACCGCGGTTTTCCCGGTGAACCTGAGCGCAACGGTGGGGGCGTGGGAGTGTGGGGAACACACATATAGCTTTATGTATTGAGAGGCACTCACTCACCGATTTCGTAAGAGACTTGTCGCCAATTGCAAGATATTTAAAAGTTATTTGGGGCCATGATGATAACCCCTTCTTCCCATTATTAGGCTAAGGATTTATATTGTCTGTTATTGTTTACAACCACAATTATTCACATGTGGCAAGATTGCGGTTCCACTAGTTTTACTAGTAGGCTAGTGTAGGCCTATAGAAGCCTTTTCATAAGTTAATTTAATGTTTTCCATTTAATGATTTCCTTTATCGTCATCTTGCGCTAATGAAAGCAACTGTTTTTGCCAGGTTTAAGGTCTTATTTTAGTTGTTTCTCATAAGCTCGCGACCCTCCTTGCCCATCGGCCCCCACCGTTGTGCTTAGGTTCACCGGGAAAACCGCGGTCGCAGCAAAGCCACCCACAGGAAGTCGCAGTTTCCTGTGACAAATCTCATCTTTTTCTCGGGACCGTACCTATGTTCCCCAGGTTCTATGTTCCCCAGGTTCTATGTTCCCCACTTTCTTACCACCTAAACCTAACCCTAACCCTAACCTCAGTCAAACTAATGCAGGTTAACCTGTGGGGAACATAGAACCTGGGGAACATAGGGTGGACTTCCTTTTTCTCATTGTCCATCTCCTTCACAAACTGGGAACATTATTTCAAATTCATTCTTGCTTGCAAAGCTTGGACATAAAGTGTGATAGGGAAAGTGATGCATTGCATTGACTGTGTAATAACTGATGTAATAAATCATATGAAAGTTGGTAATCAAGCTGTTCTCTGCCTTTTGTTAAATGACATAAAAAGCCAATGAACAAAGGTGACCTTTGTTCATTATTTATCAGGGACAATGAACATTAATCCAATAAAAGGTGCCAATGTTATCCAAGTGGTTACTTGGCTAACTCTTGTTGTTATACATAATTGCAGTTGTACATTTGTGCAATTATGTATAATTTTGAAATCTTGAATTGTATAGGCCTTCAAACTGACACAAATCAGCAGTGGCGGAAAAAGTACTCAGATGTTTTAGGGGAGAGCAGGGTAAACTGAGACACCCCCTGGATCTATGCATTGAAACACATTTGTGGTCATGTGACCATTATATTTTCAAGACCCTTGAATTTTTCCCTTGCCATGAAGGAGAGGACCTGATAGTGCTGTTGAAAACATGCTTTTTTCACAAAAATATGTTTTTTGCATGTAAAAGTAAATTTTCTTTGCTGTCAACATAATCAGCTGTTGTGTCACAGAAAATTGAATCGAGGAGAACATTTTATATCATACATGTTGATGAACTACCAACTTATAAATCCATGTGATAGATGCTAGCTAAACATTACCCTGAATTGATAAGAGATGTCATTTTCCCCAAAATGTGGCTATGGGGTAAAGTGAGACAATTGCTTCGGGGTAAAGTGAGACACTATCTCACATTACCCCAACATGATAGACCAGGAGAAAGCTGTAGCCTACAAACCTGATTAAAGGGTTTACCAAACTTCTCTCAATTGATTCCTATGTATTTTTCCCTGTAGAATCTGCAAAGTATATGGTTGTATTGTGCATAATTAATTAGATAATTAGCACATTTGACTAATTCAGAGCCTCTGTTCACCTCTTCATCCAGGACTTTGTGTCAGGTGAGTGGGTTTTACTGTGGGCAGTAGAACCCCTCAGGTGGAGGCTGGTAGCATTCTGGACACTTAGTGACTTCTGAGACTTTCCCAGCACAACACACACGCAAGCACGCACAAACGCACGCAGGCAGGCAGACAGACAGGCACGCATGCACGCACGCACGTACGCTCTCTCTCACACACACACACACACACACACACACACACATGCACAACTGTTCCAGAAATGGACCTGGGAGTACCGATAGGGGAGGTCTTTGCCTGGGTGACACCAGAAACCCAAAGGTTATCACAGTATTGCTTGCCTTTAATGGCAAGTACACCATTTCTGTCTCCATACTGCTGACTGCTGTAACTTTGAAAATGAAAAATAATCAAATAAAGAAGGAAGCTGCTTATTCTCCCTTCAAAGACCCACCACACACAATCATTCTTTTTCTAGCGTTGTGTTGTGTTATTTGAAATAAGATGAATAAAACACAACCTTTAGCGTTAGTGACATTTAGCACAATTCTTTTCAGAGTGACAGTATAGACTAGAGACTGCTGGCTTTGAAGGGAGTGTTACTTGAGGACAGGAGGAGATCACATTCTACCAGCTAAACTAGTTTTTTTTTTTTGGCAAGGAAACTAATAGTTGTTGTTTTCATTAAGGACAGGTATTCTGTTGATGAGAAAGGCTTGGAACATTATTGTGATTCCATTCTAGTTAAGTAATGGAACATCGGAGGAAGAAACTTGAACACTGATTGAAATGACTGTCATGGCATGGAATGCAATGTCACAACTACTTTCATGTTCATCCTGATGCAACACAACAGTATCATGCTACAAAGAAAATAATTCAAAAAAGAAAAGAATAAAGAAATTAGTGCTGTGCGATTAACTCACCTTTATGTTAATCGCGATTAATTATTTTAATTGCAATTAATCGCACATTTATACATTATAGCCATTTGGCCTTTGGACACTGTTTCTCAACATTATTATCTCAACTATTATTTGGGGAGGTCTCCAGATGATTAGCTTAATGTGCAATATTGTTTTCTCACTCAACAGTGAAGAAACCAACATACATACATATACAAGGTATCTGCACATTTATAAAGAGACAATTTAATTATTTTATTAATATCTCTAATTGTCTCACAAGTAATTAACTAAAATGGTCAAACATTGGCTACAATATTGGCTATTTTGGCTACAAGGTCCATCCCTGTTGATAAAAAATATAATTTAAGCATAAAGGTGATGACAGGTGATCACAACAGTAATCAGATTAAGTAAATTTCAGCTGCAGTCTGTTTAATGCAATACCATTATGATTTATTTGGGTTTTTAATTGATTTTGAATAAAAGATTAACATACTATCGCATAAAGCCAGCATATTTTTCCACTCCCAAGTTAATAGGGCCACGAAAGACTTGAAACATATCCCTCTAAGTTACATTGTGAACCGATAAAAGCTGATGACTTATTCGATTAAAATATTTAATCGTTGAACAGCACTAAAAGAAATATAACACACTATCTCGCATTACCCCAACATGATAGACAGGGAGGGTAGCCAGATAAGTCGCCCTCTTTCAAAGTCGCCCCCAAACTCGTTTCCCAACGGGTCTGTGGCCTTAAGCTAGATGCAGAATAGACTAAAATCAAATATTTGCTTCTGGGGGTCCCTGGAACAAAATATTTTGTGATGGGGGTCCGTAGCCAAATACATATCATTCTGGGGGTCCTTCACATGACAAAGTTTGAGAAACACTGATGGCAACATAAGTTTTTTTCAGAAAATTGTTATGATTTAGAAGACATTTGTAGAATGTGCCTATCAGTGGTTAAGGACCCCCAAAATGTGTTTTTGGCCGTGGACCCCCATCTCAAAATATTTTGTTCCACGGATGGACCCCTATTGCAAACTTTTTTGTTCCAGGGACGCTCAGAAGCAGATTTGATTTTAGTCTAATCTGCATCTAGCTTAAGGCCACAGACCCGTTGGGAAACGAGTCTGGGGCGACTTTGAAAGAGGGCGACCTTTCTGGTATTCGACAGGGAGAAAGCTGTAAAAACCTGATTAAAGGGTGAACCAAACTTTTCTCAAGTTTGGTAAACCCTTTTATAATATTTTTATAGGGTTTTTTTCTTTCTTTCTGTTCATGTGTCATATTTTTTGACACATGGGTGGAAATTACAGGACAAACACTATTAAAACCAGTAAGGCTCCCTAATCGGGAGATAAGCGACCGTAGGTCACTTATCTCCACAAATAGGGCAAAAATGTGTTTTGCCAAAATCTTCCTGATCCATGTTGATGACATGAGTGTAGACATACTGTGTAGTGATTTTCGTGATTTTAGGGCAAAATCTGTAGGAGCAGTGTCCAAAAATGTGTTTTTAAAAATCGGCCTGGAGGTGGCGCTATATGGGACAGATTGATGTTGATGGGATGAGTGTAGACATACTGTGTACCGATTTGCGTGATTTTAGGGCGAAAATGGTAGGAGCAGTGTCCAAAAATGTGTTTTGCAAGAATCGGCCTCATGGTGGCGCTAGAAGAGGGCCATGTGAGAAATGAGGGGTGGGGTCTCCGCGCCGGCAAGGCGGACGAATAGGTACCGGCCCCGGCTGTCCCGGTCGCTCCTAGCCGGAGTTACGGCATTTTATGTGAGCTGCAGTGTAGGGGGTCCTCCACTGGGGGCGCCACCACTTTTGCATCCGTTCTGGAGCACCAGGAGTCGGTGGTCCCCGGGAATTCCCCGTGAGCAGCCCCGTTGGGGTGGTCATTTGGTCATGTTTGCGCATTTGGTCATTTTTTACATCTGGGGGTCCCTGGAGCTCCGGGGGTCCTTGGAGGTTGTAGTTTGGCAGCCAAGGAACGTGTGTGCAAAATTTGGCATGGATCGGGGCAACGGTTGCGGAGATATAAGCAGGGAAAAAGTGTGACGTGTGAGGTGTGACAGACAGACTGACAGACAGACGGAGGGACGGAGTGGGAAAGTCCTGTTCTGGCGAAGCCCGAACTGGCGAAGTGGGGATTTGTCTCCTACCGTAGCGATCTGGCGAATCGATTGTCCACGACACTGCAAGCGGCGCGGCGCGAGTGGCCGCGAAGAGCGGGCCAGGGCCGCGCGGCCGGCGGAGCGCCGCGCGAGTTACGAAGCCGTGGTGAATGCAATCGTTATATTTATGCCCAGGCCGTAAGGCCTGGGCAAGCGCACGATAAACGCCCTGTCCAGAAGACGTTCGCCAGATCGCTACGGTATCGGACATTTCCCCACTTCGCCAGTTCGGGCTTCGCCTAAAAGGTACGTGCCCGACGGAGTTACACTTTGTGGTGGTTTTGATAGTAAAGTAATTTCTGCTATGTACATTTTTGTATCATGCATATTTAACCTGATTAACCAGGTTTTTGTGTTTTTATGGTAGTTTTAAAGAGAAAAAAGTAAGTGGATCCCTTTACACCCTTGATTTATCTGGTCTGTCTCAGTTTACCCCGATGCTGGGGTAAAGTGAGACACAAGACCACTTTTTTTTTTAAAGAATCGTATTTTCACTTTTGTCTTGAATAAATTCTGATAACTTCCATTGTTAGGAAACATCCCAAATTACTGGGAAATTTGTACATTTTTACTGATATATCTTTTAGTTCACCTAGAGGGGAGCAAATGTAAAAAGTGTCTCAGTTTATTCCACTCTCCCCTACTCAAGTAAAGTAGGCCTACAAATACCTCAAACTGTACTTAAGTACAGTACTTAAGTAAATGTACTTAGTTACTTTACACCACTGCAAATCACTTTCGATTCTGTGAATCAGTTTCGATTCTGTTAAAACGCAAGTAGCTCCATTCGGAACCTCTCCCTCCGCCATACAGCTCCGAGATGAGGTTCCTCACACATGTCATCCACAATTGGGAAGTTGCGGTGAAGCGCCGCCGTTCAGGAAGAATTCTTACCTTTTGTGAACATTGTATTCAAAAGGTAAAGGTGTTTCAGGTGTTTACTTCTCAAGCGTGGAAGAAAATCGAAGCAGCGTGTCGAAATAAAGAGTTTAAATCGCTCATTTTGTCAGCCCGTTTATTATTTTACCCACTCTTATTGGCCAGAGGAGGTAGTATGTTTCCTATGCGGCCGCAACTTCCGGAATGTCTAAAACACATGGCACCGGCTGCCAAAATGAGCGATTTAAACTCTTTAATTTAACACGCTGTTTCGATTTTCTTCCTAGCTTGAGAAGTAAACACCTGAAAGACCTGTATAGGACCTTTATTTCTTTTGATACAATATTCACAAAAGGTAAGAAGTGTTGCTGAACGGCGGAGCTTCCCCGCAACTTCGCGATTTTGGATGGCATTTGTAAGGAACCTCATCATATCGGAGCTGTATAGCTGAGGGAGAGGTTCCGAAAGGAACTAGCACAGAGGATGCTGTACCACTCCCTGATACCACTCCCTAATACAATCATACAGAGTTTTATGGGAGGCTCACACATCCAAGTCTACGATGTGACCAGGCAGGCTGCCCATATCTTGTCCTTTTCGAGAGCATTGTGTGTAGGCTACAGGACAGGTACGTTTATATTGTATTTCTGTTGACATATCTAGAAGGGTGCTATACAGACTGTTAACATTTGTGGAATGTCTAATCTACTGTTAGAATTTATTGCATTTTCTCAATTTCATTCATGAATTGAATGCAATGTGATCACGGTTTCTAACTTTTATTTTAGGCTACTGCTTTCTTTTGTAATGCAGAAGACATACATATTATGCAATTTCAAACACTTTGTTTTGTTCCTATCAAATACTCACCCCTGGAGAGTCCATAGGTCTATATAGAATACCATAGCCCTAATATATAGCCTATATTTTTTCCCGCGTTCCTAAGACAATATTTTGATTAGCCTACAATACATGTACCCCATTGATACCAGATGGAGACACAAATACTGTACATTTCTGTCTCCATCTGGAATCAATGGGGGAAAATGTATTATCAAATTATAATTTAAGCCTAACCTAAACGATATTATTGAGCTTAAAGTAGTAGTTCACCCCCCGACATTTGTTTCTATTGATTACTCATGCCCTAGAAACTTCAGTAGGCCTAATTCTTTTTGGTTTTTGTCACATTCCTAAGACAAAAATGTGATTATAGTAAAGATTGCATGGCACTGGTGGGGAGTGGGGACCCAAATGCATGGCACTGGATGGGGAAACCATCAGGCTACATTTATAATAATCAAATTGTTGTCTTAGGAATGCGACAAAAAAATAATATATATATATATATATATATATATATATCAAGTCTCCATGGCATGAGTAATCAATAAAAATGTCATTTTGTGGGTGAACTACTCCTTTAAGTCCAGTGGTGGAAAAAGTATTCAAATATTTTACAATTATTTTAGTAAAAGTATCAATACGCATGGTAGCAGACTCCAGTCCCAACCTGGTAGCTTTCTGTTACCACCACTTTTATATGAGAAATAGGCCTAACCGAAATTCAAATTTTGTATTAATTTCCACTGAAGTAAATTATTATACGTTATTATACGTATGATAATACATTTGTACACAAACAAGAACAGTCTGTACATGGCCAGGCCGGACATTCCACTATGTCAGCATGTCAGGGACATGCTGGGCCCCTGATTCAGCCCGGGAAAAATAGTTGGAGAGGCCTTCATTGCGCGCTATATGAGAGATCTCTCTCTATAGCGCTGCTGCTACTCAAAGATTTGCCATTTCAGATCATGACAGGTGACAAGCCAGTGGGCCACTTATTATACATGAGTTATATTTCGTCGTTGTCGGGTGGAAACCTTGTATGTCATCATTTTAAAAATGATTGAAACTAGTGAAAACAGCCGATCTACAAGCACACAAAGCCTCGCACCGTGAGGCGTTGTGTGCTTGTAGATCTGCTGTTTTCACTACTTTTGTGCAATGGCCTTGATGAAGCAGGGCTTTGCTTTGCGAAAAAAATGTATACATTTGAAACTTGGAGATACAAGGTTTCTGTCCGACTGTGACGATTTACTTTGTTGGCCGCCCAGCCCCCAAAACGGAACGAAGGCCGACATTTTATTTTTGATTTTTTCCTGGACCGGCCGGGAATGAACCGGCCGTTCGGGGGTTGTCCCGCTTTTCCCAATGGCCAGCACGTCCCTGGGCAGGGTGACAGGTCGACCTGGGCCTCAATGAATGGACATGATAAGGGAGTCAGGAAATCTGGATTTCATCCAGAGTGCGTAAACACACACACACACACACACACACACACACACACACACACACACACACACACACGCACGCACACACACACACACACACACACACACACACACACACACACACACATCCTGGTACCAGTGGCGTCAGTTCAGCAAAAGCTAGGGTATGGCAAAGATGGGAGTCATTATGTAAAAGAGGCGTTACATTTTGTACAACACGGTTCTATTGTGAAAATAGCAGATCTACATACTCACAACAACGCCTCGCGCTGCGAGGCGTTGTGAGCATGTAGATCGGCTATTCGGCTATTTTCAGTTGAACCTAGGCGATGTCCACCTGGCTAAGGCACAGATGGGTGACCAAGGTGACACTCGACTTGTCGGGTCCAGGGACGTGCTGGCCATTGGGAAAAGCGGGACAACTCCCGAACGGCCGGTCCATTCCCGTCCGGTCCAGGTCAGCAATAAAAAAAAATAAAAAATAAAAAAAAACTGTCCGCTGGTAATTACGGTAACTGCCTTCGTTCCATTTTGAGGGCTGGGTGGCCACAAAGTAAATATAACTCATGTAATTGGCCCACTGGCTTGTCTCATGATCTGAAATGGACAATCTTTGACTTAGCAGCAGCGCTATAGAGAGAGATCTCTCTCACGCCTATGTTGCCAGTATTGCCATAGCAACACTACTTTTCCTGGTGGTATTGCCTGGCAACACCACACTCTTATGGATCAAATGGCATTTTATTTAGTTTTGAGCATTTTTTTTTATTAAAATATAAACCCAGAAAATGTGGTTAAAAAGTTAAATGTAGGCCTACGTCGTCATGTACCATGTACAAGGCAGCGGAACATTCAAATGAGTGGAAATATCTCAGAAGTAATGCCCAAATGCGTCTATAAAAACTAAATATAGCAAAACTACTGAGAATGTATTAAATATTTCAACCATCACAAATCAATCAACACATTTCTTTTTTCTTTTACAAAAAATACTTATAATAAATTCCTTATAGTCTATGCCAATGTGCTACACATTTTACAATGATAGTATGTCTGCATTAACCACTGAGCCACAGAGAAACATAATAAGCCATTGTTTTGAAAGACAATGTACAAGCTCACAACACATTTTCAGAAATGTTTCTCATCATTACGTAGTTATTTATTTATTTACTTGGCCTTCAATGACATGCCCAAAATGGGGCATGCCAGGTTACATATTCTGAAGTAAACCTTAAAGGCCTATCCATACTATGACCGAAACCGCCGTTTTCGGTCAAAAGGTCCTTTTCTACCATAAAATTATATCCCTCGGGACTTCTGAAAAGCATTGGACCGAACGAGAGTTCGGAAATTTGCACGTCGGAAAACACAACTCACCGAACATTTCGGTCGAAGTATGGAGAGGCCTTAAGACTTCCAGGAGGTTAAGACAGGCATTAAATATGGCATGGTGATTTCAATATTTGGGTCTTATCTGTACATTTAGTACCTTATCGCACATTAAATGAGCCAAAGGGCCATTTAGGACGGGTGCAGAGGTGAGTGGCTGCGTGTCATATGCTTATTGTAGAGATTGCTGGCTTGTCAGAGGTTAGCTGAGGTGAGGAGAGCATGTTCTACCAGTTCTACCTTATCAATCCTAAACATTTATTTTGGTACAGTAGCTTCGACAGTTGTGGTTTCTTTCCATTGGGGTGATATCTTGATGAGAAATCTTCTTATCACGATGAGACAGTCGTTGCAATGCAGAGTTGTGATATAAGATATGTGGAACAATGGAAATAGAAAGCTCATGTACTGTACGTGACGTACATGACCAGTGATTAGACAATGATAAAGGGCATGGCAGGATTTAAAGGAATGCAGTGTCACGTCTACTTTCATGCAGTGTCTCCTAACTTTAATCAGAGGTGAGCAGATTTGAGGTCTGATGGTGATTGTATGTGGACCCTAGGTTGTGGTCAGTGGTTTCAACTGAATATGACTATGGAGTGTTACTACAGCATATTGTTATTTTTGGACACTTTCAAACACTTTCTATGAAGGGTTTACTTGTCCAGTGCTGCCCCTCTTTAGCTTTTGTAGCAAATAGATCCTTCTGAACAGATCTGTTTTTGATCTTTACCTGCACAATTTTTCGCTGCGGTCCCATTGACCTTAGTTGTTTCATTGTCTGACCACCATATGAATCCACTGTCGCCAAGAGAAATGACACCTTCCATGAAAAGTGGGCAAAAAATAGAGGCAGTGTCCAGTGCTAAGAATCAAATCAAATCAAATCAAACTTTATTATGGTTGTTGGTTATTTTAAGTTGTTTCTTAGTACAGGATAGCAACTATCATTTTTTCAGGATTTCAGGAGGTCAGCATTTAGAAGGTGTTTTTATAATAGACCGTTTGTCAGCCTTCTGATTGGTCCCTGAGACTCCCTGACTGGCCAACCAGAAAAAAACATTCACTTTTTGCTATCGGGGGTGGAGTTTGTGCAGTGGAGAATATTGAATGTGGCTTTCAACAACTGTCCGCAGTGCGCGACACGGAGATCGGCCGGTACGGTGATAGCGACGGCAAGCGTCAAGCGATCTCGCTCATCATAACGAATAAGCTTCAACAAACTAGTTCACATGTACCTTATCAATGGTCTAAGAGTCACGATTGGGTACATATAATTTAAATGGGCAGAATTACGAAAAGCCAGCCTATTATGTGAGGAGAAACATTCTCTCTGTCCTCTTCCTAGTACCCAAGATGCAATGCGCTTCTCTTTCTATCTCTGATCCAGAGGATTAAACTAATTAAAACATTTATTTTCCGGGGGAAAACTACTGTTTTGCTATGTAATTACTGTACCTTTTTCTTCCCTTTTTATTAATATCACGTAGATGTGTTTTTTGTGGTACTTTATATAGCTGTAATGAGGCTATGAAGGGAAAAAAAATCCCATCCACTTCCACTATAAAAACAATCTGCCCAGGGTTAATGTCCCATCATAGTAACAGGGCAGAATGGGGCGGGATTTGCAAAAGGGTTTATTGACCTCAGGTCTAAATGGTTTCAAAAGAACATACAGTAAGAAACTACTGAAGTGAGTGCAGATAAGATCGTACCATATTATTAAGCAAATGTTAGTGATGACCAATATGAAGATAGGTTGAAATGGTCCTTTAAGATTATGACTGCTATCCTGTGTTTGTTTTGCAGTTTCACCCTACTTCAAGATGGCCAGTAAACCTGAGATTGCAGATCCTCCATTCAAACCCAAATCGCGAATGTGGAAATATTTTGGTCTTCCAATAATAAATGGCAAGCGTGACGATACACAAACAATTTGTCGGACATGTTACAAATTAATTCCTCGGCCGGAGACAAGCAGCACTTCAAGTATGCTGGGACACATGACAACTCATCATCCTGAGATTGATCTCAGTGGCGAACAGGTACAGTCACTTTTTAAGGGGAGAAAAAACGAGTCCTACTAATTGCACCAACATACACAAAAGTACACAAAAGAACACAAAAGTACACAAAACTACCCAAAAGTATACCCAAAAGTACCCAAAAGTACCCAAAACTACCCCAAACTACCCAAAAGTATACCCAAAAGTACCCAAAAGTACACAAAACTACCCCAAACTACCCAAAAGTATACCCAAAAGTACACAAAACTACCCCAAACTACCCAAAAGTACACAAAAGTATACCCAAAAGTACCCCAAACTACCCAAAAGTGTACCCAAAACTACCCCAAAGTACACAAAACTACCCCAAACTACCCTAAAGTATACCTAGGTCGGCTCGCGGCAGACCTAGGGGCCGAGGCCGAGGCCGAGGGACTCCCCGCGACCCCCTGGAGCTCCGGGGACCCCCCGGTGCCGTTCCGATTTTCTCCCCAGCTATGTTAACTGCAGGAGGGCCAAAATTTTTTGCAGGGAATCCGGGACTTTGACCGGCTGGACCCCTCCCGCAAAATTGACGGCGCCGCGTGGTGGCGCCGACCGGTACTGCAGCGCACTTAAAACCCCACAGCTCGGACTAGGAGCGACCGACCGACACGGGACCCACGCGTCCGGCTCGGTGCCCCGGAGCCGGGGGACCCCCCACGGACCGCGCCGCCCCAAGAAATCCGGCCAAAATGGCCAAAAGCAGCCGTTCCACTGCCTCCGGGGGGTCCCCGGACCCCCGCAGAGGACCGGGGGCTCCCGGGGGTCCCCGGCCCTGGAAGTCCCGGCTCCGGGGCACCAGGCCGGACGCGTGGGTACCGGTCCCGCGTCGGTCGGTCGCTCCTAGCCCGAGCTGTGGGGTTTTAAGTGCGCTGCAGTACCGGTCGGCGCCACCAGGTTTGCAGGGGTCCAGCCGGTCAAAGTCCCGGATTCCCTGCAAAAAATGTTGGCCCTCCTGCAGTTAACATTGCTGGGCAGAAAATCGGAACGGCACCGGGGGGTCCACGGGGGTCCCCGGAGCTCCAGGGGGTCCGCGGGGAGTCCCTCGGCCTCGGCCCCTAGGTCTGCCGCGAGCCGACCTAGGTATACTTTTGGGTAGTTTGGGGTAGTTTTGTGTACTTTGGGGTAGTTTTGGGTATACTTTTGGGTAGTTTGGGGTGCTTTTGGGTACTTTTGGGTATACTTTTGTGTACTTTTGGGTAGTTTGGGGTAGTTTTGTGTACTTTTGGATACTTTTGGGTAGTTTTGTGTACTTTTGGGTACTTTTGGGTGTACTTTTGGGTAGTTTGGGGTACTTTTGGGTACTTTTGGGTGTACTTTTGGGTACTTTAGGGTATACTTTTGGGTAGTTTTGTGTACTTTTGTGTTCTTTTGTGTACTTTTGTGTATGTTGGTGCAATTAGTAGGACCCGAAAAAACAGTGGGTGTGCGTCTTTGACAGCTTAACTGTAAATGATCGATATATTTTAATCAATAAATAAACCATGATTCATTTGTGCTCAGTTTTGAGGGTTGTGTATGTATATAAATATACACAGGCCAAGTGTAAGTTGTGCGTGACCAAACGTATGCCATCGCTCTGACAGTCAATTAGGCAGTAAGTAGGTCAAAGCATGAAACAGTTTTCTTATCACGCCGTGCCAGACGTGCCAGTCCCCCTGCTGGGCATTACTGGGGTGCCCTGGGAATGTATGTCTTCGACGATCAGGGCGTCATGTCCAGGCGCGTGTACGAGTGACCCGGGCCACCGGGTCTGTGGAACGGCGACAGCGACTTGTATCCAGAAGCGCTGCTGAGAGGAAGATTTCTCTGACCTCGAATAGCTGTTACAGCATGAGAGACCAAAAAAGTGATAAACTAAAACACAACAACAAAAATCTGGCCTCTGGAACAAATTTCTTTAAATGCTTTTAGCAAAATTATGCTGTCACCAATCTGTTAGGACAAGTTGTGATCTGAATATTTACTATTTGATGTGGAACAATTGATGGTGCAAAGAAATACAGTCTAACGGCCGGGCTACACCAAGCCTTTTTACGCACGTCAGTGCGCGCGCGCGTTTTGGAAAGATCCAATATACGTATATCAATTCAGCCGGCTACACCAGGCTCACAGATAGCGCGAACCACGGATAAGCATTCCCTAAAAATGGGATTGGTTCTATTTTGTGTGTATGCGTATGCGTTTTGTACACAAACTCCCATGGTCTCCCGCACATATAGTCCCTCCTTGGTGTAGCTAGAGGCTTTTTGCACACGCACAGACAGCTTACGCATACGCACGTGTTCTGGTGTAGCCAAAATGCCCACGCAGTACATGCAATAGTACACAATAATGGCAGGTGATGGCAGATACCAGTACACATTCTGCACTTCATGCAAGGCCTGTTTTCTAACGTGAATCACTTGAATTATGTAAAATTCGCCTCCAGTATGAATCTATTTTCAAATCTTCATATTATTCCTGACCATTTTTTATACAAAAATATGTTATGCTTCAGTAAATGAAGTCTCTTATGTTATAGACCAAATGAGACTCACACAATCTGTCCATATATGGGCATTCCAAGCTATGGGCTACTGTATGTCAGAGTATGACAGTCAACAATGTTATGTCCGAATATGTCAGAACAGGTCAGCTATAGACATTGAGGCATTTGTAAATTAATTCTGTGTGCGCGCATGTGTGCGAGCGAGCATGTGGCGATTGTGGCGTGCGTGTGTGTCTGCCAGTATGATTAATGAGCTAATCTCACTATGTGTCACATTTTTGGAAGACTCATATCATATGATATGATATGATATGATATATCATATCATATCATATCATATCATATCATATCATATCATATCATATCATGGTGGCTTTACATTTTGGCTTTGAACCATTTATGAAATGCTCAGTTAACATGTGTATTCATCTTCAGATTGGGGCCTCTATCAGTAATATGGAATCGATGCAAGGTAAAGACCCTCATTTTAATTTTTCAGTTGATTGAAGGATATTCCTGCTACAGATTAAAACGTACATTGTGTATGTTACTTGTAACAAAGAATACAACCTAATAGGAAACATGATGTCACACTAAAGAGTGACATCATGTTTGATCCTATAAATAGTAAGATCGCGACCATAACAACCAGTTGTATGTAACGACTCAGCAGTTGTGTCCCATTTGGGATATACCAGAAGAGTATTTAATATCGAGTAAGCTCCATACAGTACAATAGGAATTGTAATTGTATAATTGCAACCGTCAGGCAGCAAGTTACTATGAAAACCTCCACCGGCTGTCTGTCAGTCAGTCAGTCCCTCCGTCTGTCTGTCACGTCACGTCACATCACATCACACTTTTGGCCCTACTCTTATCTCCGGCACTGTTGCCTCTATCCATGCCAAACTTTGCACACACACTCCTTGGCTGGCAAACCACAACTTCTGCCCCTGATTTCTCACATGACCCTCTTCTAGCGCCACCATGAGGTTGCTGAGGCCAATAAGTGTACATGCGACCTGACAGTCGCTTATCTCCCGATTAGAGAGTCTTACTGGTATTAGGACCAGAGGTTCGAGGAGAACCCAATCCCTATATCGACCTCTTGGAGAGGCGATCCTGGCTTACTAAAGTCCATTAAGAATATCCAAGAACTAACGACCTACAGTAGCACTAGATAAGATTACAACAGCCCAAAAGTGATATAGTTGTATATACTGTATATTCAGCCCTTTGACCCCCTAGAACCTGCAGTATCGGAGGTAAGTAGATAGGTAGCATCGTCATAAAGACCGCCCTGTAACGTGCATAGCACACAAGCTCTTTGATACAATATCAAGTTTGATGGCCATTTGAGAACTGCTATACTGTATGCATCCGCAAAATGCAAACAACCTCAAGGCAATGCAACAATTTACTTCCACAGATTCTCTCTTACAAGTTTAAGCCTTTCCTCAACATTGAATAATAAAATGTAATTTCAAGGACATTTAATAGAATGCATGTACATACAATATAACGCGGTCAGTCTTTCAAGTTCAGTATCTGTCCGCTCTGTAGCTACCCCAGTTACTGCTCATTCAGGTTGAATTTAATGCAGTTCATGTTCTACTCTTACAGAAGTTGAAAAGGTGAAGGATATCATGACATCTGTTGATGATCAAATCAGTCAGGAGACAGAGCTCAACACATTTCTAAAGTGAGTAAAGTCTATTCTAACAAAAAAACATTCCAGTGTCCAACTTTATACTCTAGTTATGCTAATAATAATAATAATAAGTAGTACCCATGTCCTTTGCCTAGTAGCCTTGTTGAAATTATTATAAGTATATTCTTCTCTACAATATGTCTCTGCACTTGTAGATCTGATAGTTTGGCAAATATAAGGATCTGTTGCTGTTATACCTACAGATGTGACCATGTTTTAAAGTTTCTGTCGTTTTATCACAACAGGCGGAATATTTCAGATTTAGAGAACAGCAAAAGGGAGCTGGTGGGTGTCTTTGGTAGAACAGGGGCTGGGAAAAGCTCCTTGATAAATGCCATTATTGGGGAGAAGGATCTCTTGCCTTCCGGAGATAGCGGTGCTTGTACCTCAGTCATGATTCAAGTGCAGGCAAATATGAAAGACTCCAAATACAGAGCAGAGATCGAGTTCATCCCAGCAAAGGTAAAATTAACATGTTGCTATATAGTAAGTAATCTTATTGTGTGCAAAAGTATACAAAAGCAAAGTTATTGTGTTATATTAATGATTTTATTAAATTGTTTAGGAATGGGAAGATGAGTTGTGGGATTTTTTGAAGAATCCTGATTCCAAGAAAAATGACGATGATGATATTAAGGAAAAGATCCCAGCACTGTATGGAGATGATGCTGATAACTTTTTAGTTGTTGAAGACTACATGGACAAGAAGCATTTTAAAGACATTCCAAATTTTACCAAAAGTCCCAACGAGTCCCAAAAGAAGACATTGGAATGTGAAACAGTAAGTTAAGACAACATTTTTGATGTGATATTTTTTTCAGGATACGCTCCACTATTTGTCACTCGGGCTGAAAAATGATTTGTGTGTGAGAGAGAAAAAGACGGTCGGTTTGCAGCACTATAGAGTTTCACCGAAGAACAGACGATTCTGATTTATTCTTGGAAGTCACACATATACAGATGCATGTGTTCACAAAAAGAGTTGCACAAGGTCATTTTGTGGAGTGTCACATTGGGTCGTACATACATGATTTATCTGCTATGTTGTCAGATAAGATACATGTGCTCTTAGTAACCAAGCATGTGTTTAGTTTTGCTTCTGTCGCTTTTAGACTCAATGGAAAGCACAAAAGGCCAGTGGTTAGCGTAGCTCTATTTTCACCACGGCTCATCAGTGCACGTACACTCCGTAATCGGGAGATAAGCGACCGTCACATGACGTTGCATACACAAACTTTAGGAGATACTGTGTACCACTTTGCGTGATTTTAGGGCAAAATCTGTAGGAGCAGTGTCCAAAAATGTGTTTTGCAAAAAACGGCCTGATGGTGTTGCTAGAAGAGGGCCATGTGAGAAATGAGGGGCGGAGGTATTGATTTACTAAAAATCTACCTCCCAGAAAGCCGCCATTTTCAAGATGGCGTCCCAGATGGCTGCGGGAAGTTTCTAATGGCTATATGTCAAATTTAATGTTTTAAAGGATTTTTCAACGGCATGGCTGGCTTCCACAAAGGCTGCTGGGAGCTTAAAATGTCTATAAACTGGTATTTGATATGTAAGAAATCATAACAATTATGCACTTGGTGACTAGTTTTTGATTTTTGAACCAGAGGTACCAGAATCAGCAAATCCTTTGCAAAGATTTTTACATTTGAGATATAGCCATTATAAGCTCCACTAAGCCATTTGGGATTGTTAAAAGTTGGGAGTTAATTCACCTGAATATATGTTCCAGTCCTCAGAGCTCTCTGAAGAAATTTCAAAGTATACGAGAGGAGACAGTGAGAAGACAGGGCGACGGTATTGGCCACTTGTGAAGTGTGTTACCATTAAAGTACCAAATGCCAGCGAACTTCTTCAGCATGTTTCACTCATAGATCTTCCTGGAACTGGAGACTGTAACAAGAGCAGAGATGAAATGTGGAAAAAGGTAAGGTATTTGCAGTACAACATGTTTTGGACTCAATAAAGTACAAGTAAGATGCCTTAAGGGGCGAGAAGCGACCTCAGGGCGCGGGGAAACACCAGACTTAAGCTGGTTGCACACTGCTGCGTTTTTCGGGCCGAATATCTGAGTGAATTTCGGAGCACGCAAATAAATAAATCAACCTCACGTTATGTCAATCACGTTTGCACACTGCCGCCCGTTTCGCGCACCACTCTGTCCCTTGCTCTCTCTATCTCTCTCTCTCTCCTTGCCCTGAAAAACGCATTTCGCAACGAAAAACGCAGCAGTGTGCAACCACCTTTAGTCAGTGTAAATGAAATGCAACAGTATAATCACAACTAAAACATGAAAACTTACAAGTAAAGGCTCATCAAAGCACACGTGAGGAGGACAAGGGCAGAGGAGATCTGTACACTTTGAGACACTACCAAACTGATTTCAGGAGTTTCAGGTGTGCTGGACATCAATTGAGCTGTAGGAGGTTTAAAAGAGCTTAATTTCTGAAGGGCACATAATGTGTGCCATGACAGAATCAGTTCATGGTTCATAATTCAACTTTTTGCAATCAGTGTGGAGCTGCTTAAACAAGACAGATTGTGTGTGTGTGTGTGTGTGTGTGTGTGTGTGTGTGTGTGTGTGTGTGTGTGTGTGTGTGTGTGTGTGTGTGTGTGTGTGTGCGCGCGTGCCCCATTAAAGGCAAGCATTACAGTGTGACAGGCAAGAGTAACAGTGTGACAGGCAAGAGTAACAGTGTGGCAGGCAAGACTAACAGTGTGACACAACTGCTGCAGGTTTTCACACTAACTTGCTCCCTGCGGTCGCAATAAACAAAAAAGTTGTTTACAGTAGCTAAAAACTAAACCAAACTTTTGAGACCTTATAAGTTAAATGTACAGGTTACACTTTTTTACAGTATTCAACATATCATAGAAGAATGATGATAATATATTCAATATACATCTACTGTATATATGTGTCAAAGCATTCAATCATTTTCTTCTAGTTTGTAGGAAATTGCTCTGCTGTGTGGATTGTGAGTGACACAATTCGAGCAGATTCTGAGAAGGAGCCATGGGAGATCTTAGACCAGACCACCAGTCTCATTGGAAATGGTGGAGAGTGTCGAAGCATCAGTTTCATCTGCACCAAATGTGATGTTATTGAAGATAAATACAAGAAGTAAGATACATTTTAGGACATGACAAACATATTAAGTTCATACATTAGCACATGACAGCTGATTCATTGTTAAAGTGGGTTAGGGTTAGGGTTAGGCAGGCATATTTCCCTCACGATAAAGTTTTGATCCCAACACTGGAGAGATTGATGATTCTGGGAAGTTGAGAATGTTTTTCAGGCTGGATATTTCATGTTTTGTCAATGCTAAGGTTCTAGTTGAAAATGAATTAAATCATAATACTTTTGGAATGTACATTTTCTTCCAGGTCAAAAGAGGATAGACGTGTTCGTGTTTTGGAAAAAAACAAAAACGTCAAGGAACGAGTGCTAAAGAAATTCAACAAAGAAAAGGGGGTCATCAAGGTTTGCATTGCAGGCTGACATTAAGGAGCATTTTTCAGGCAGGCGTTTTGAATTTTGATTTGATTTGATTTGATTTGAAGACTTTATTAGAAGTTTGCATAGGAAAAGGTACAGTTTCATGACGGTACAGTTCACTGGTACAAGGTCTACTAAAAGGAGATCCATGAAAAGACTAAGCTTATTTCCACAGGAAACCATTAAAGTGAAACAGAGCAAATGGGTGAAATAACAATTCTGAAGAGCAATCAGCATGTTTTCCCCTGCATGTGTTTGGAGTTTTTGGGGACTCGCTGTATGCCGTTGTGTAATGAGAGTTATTACTTAACTCATTCTGTGCCGATCCCGAACTAGTTCGGCTTTATTTCAATCCAATACAATTTTTTTTTTATTAATTCACTTACCCCGAGCTGCTTGTAGAGTCGTGGGTGGTCCTGGCTCGCTAGCCGCTAGCCAGTTAGCCATTCTACTCTGTCCGACGATATATTCCATTAAAAATGGTTTAAAATACATTTTTGAGCTCCCCAATGTTCACCCGATGTTCGGCGCCGCTTCCGATGAGTACACGAGTGTGCCGATCCCGAAGTAGTTCGGCTTTTTTTAATTAAATGAATAAAATGATAAGAGGCCTTCTGAAGCCTGGCCTGATTTTTCTAGCTACTAGCCGAAAGCTAGCAACCTCCCGGCCGGCCGTAATTTGCGAACGAAATCGCCAATCTCCGCCTAATCCAATGAAAGACCGCATCCAATGAAAGACCGCATTGAAGGCTTATATCTCTGGATTGTGTCTTTAGGGAAGCGGCGCGAGGTTTATTTACGGCGAAATCGCCCAAAAATGATCTTTTAGATGACAAAATGGGAATAGCCATTCTGTTAGCATTATCATTCGGGACATTTCCATGACGTGCATGAACGTGAGCATGTGAGGTCCTGGAAGGTGAGGTCCTGGAAGCTAAAGCGCTCGCCTATGAGAGATACCCTGGCATTCCTTGGCCCCTAGAGGGCGCTGGCACAGAATGAGTTAATAAATAGTATTTCATTATTTTTCAGAAACATTTCAGTGGCGACAGTGGCATTTTCCAAGTGTTCACAGTCACCTCTAAAGAGTTCAACAGGTTGAAGTATCTGCAAGCAGATGACACAGGTAGGACAGGACTTTATGCTTTAGACATAATGTTTAGTATGGATTTACTGCATAATTTTGATTGACATGAATTTTGGACTGCAACATACAAAACATTTAACACATTTTCCAGAAATACCCCAACTTCAGCAATTTCTGAAAGATCTCAATGACCATCAATCAAAGACCAACTATTATGTCTCTGGAGCCTATGGAATACTTTCTCTGATGAAAGCAGCGAATACACCAGAAACGGTACAAACATGTAACACAGCACGCACACACACACACGCACACACACACACACACACACACACACACACACACACACACACACACACACACACACACACACACACGCACACAAACTTTCTATTACTATACTTTTGAGGACATCAACATTTTAGGACAGCAATATTATTAATACCATTTTACTGTGCAACTTTCCCCGAAGGGTAAACCCAGAACCTTAAATAACCTGAAAGTACACATGCACACACACACACGCACGCACGCACGCGCACGCACACACACACACACACACACACACACACACACACACACACACACACACACACACACAGTCACACACACACACACACACACACACACACACACACACACACACACATACACACACACACACACACACACACACAAACACACACACACACACACACACAGTAGGCGATATTGCACAACATTTTACTTAAACAACACATTTGTTTTAACTTCAGGGTTCCCTTAAAGTAGACGTGTGCAAAGAGCTGAAAAAAAGACTTCAGTGTTGGATTGATGAAGTCGATCAAACCATGATGAAGTGCAAAGCCTCTTTTGAAAGATGCCTTGATGAAGGTGTTAGGCGGTCACAAGAAGAATGTGAGAGCATCTTGAAAGGAGTCACGGTGAGTACAGTATTGGCAGTTTTCGACTACGAAGCGTGAATCCCAATGCATACTTCCACTGACTGCCATGTAAATATGAATTTCTAATTTATTTCAGAATCAAAATATATTTCAATATCCTCAAAGTTTTAAGTCATTAGTTCAGAAGAATGGCATTTACAAAACACACAAAAAGAAGAGAAAGATTGAAGTGAATCTCAACGAGAGATTATCTAAACACATGAGAGAGAGCATTGATCAAGAGTTCAGCGAGACCTTCCCGTAAGTACCTATAACATAAAATAATTTCTGCATGACTAATGTATGTCTAAAGGGGCTTCTTTAACTCAATGCAGATCATATATTTCAGGAATGTCGGGAAACCTGGACCCATCAAAGAGGCCATCGATAAATTCACAATTGACACAGACCGCTTCAGTGATGAGCACAAAGGGCTTGCATTGCAAATGACATTTCTAAAGACAGAGGTATAATTACAGCTCAGTTTGAAGTAAAATATATACCGTACACGTACAGTACAAGATTTTCTTACAATGTTCTATCTGCAGTATACTGTATGTAATGCTTATAGTTTATTTTCTTCTCTCTAATTTTGATGTTCTTTTTAACAGGAGGAGAAATTAAAGAAGAAACTCGCCAATGTCATCCGAGAAGAAAAGAAAAAGATCTACTTCAGTCTAACAGAGTCAATCCAGGCATCCATGCAGCCAGGTTACGTCAGTAAGTAACAATAGCACATACCGGTATGTGTCAACCTAAAAATAATAGCAATAAGATGAAAATTCAAATGTATTTCTGTTTGTTATACCGTAGACGCAGCAAAACACAGCGGAACAGGCGTGCTGGATAATATGAGGATGGAAATGAATGCGCATCTTAACACATCAAAATACACCATGTTTGTAAAGGCTAAGAAACGCATGCTGTATGAATTGGGGAGTCTGAAGGTTTGTCTAACACTCATCTATCTTGGACACAGACACAAGTATAGGCTAGAAATTTCACTGAGTTAAATTCACTTGTCAAACATCTCATTCTGACACTAATCTCCATTTTAGGACATTTTTAAACCATTCCAAGGTGATATGTGGACATCGATTGTCCAGTCACTCAAGATAAACGACAACTCAGTCCCAGGTAATGGAAAGATTTCATAATCAACCAGTGGTATTGAAATTTGAAATTGATACACAATATGTTCCTTTGGATATTGAAGTCACTAGACAATCTTAAACAATGTTGTTTCAGATATCACCGTACAATATGATGAAGTGAAGATAATATATGATAAATTGAAGAGCTCCAGTGCAAATACAGGGTGAATTATTTTTTATTTTTTATTTTATTCCTCATAATCGAGGATGAATGACATCCTGTATCCATGTCCACCCTAAAATGGGTTTGTGGACTAGACTAGACTAGAGGAACCCATTGTACTGAGAATTAGCATAACATCATGTGTCGTCGTTTTTCCCACTGTGACCATTTTGAGATGTGCTGGAGAAAACAGTGTTTACATAGACGGGTTTCTTGTTTACAAACATTGAGACTAAATGCACAGCTGACTGTATCATGTAATCAATTCCGTCCAATCCCCAAACCTGTTGTTTTGGGGAGCGCTGTTTTCATTGGCTAATTTTAGTACCGGACCCTGCGCACGCATCTAGTTTTATCAGTGTAACGTGGACCAGAAACCGTCTATAATGTAGATTAAAAGTAATAGTCAAAGAAAATGTAATAAACAAAGACTAGTATAAATACTTTCTGCCAGACAATTCCTTTAAAGTGGAACTGCATTTGACTTGTTTTTAAGATCAGACATGTTAACATGCAGCTTTACTGAATGGTTTTCAGCGTGAAGGAGAGCACAGAATGTCCCTCTACCAGCTCTGTGACCATGAAGACTGACAAGTTCATGAATCCGCCCATCCAACAAACACAGACTTTGTCGCCTGCTCGGAGGTGAGGAAGCTTGATATATCATTGCTGTTTGGCGGAAACGTCCGTATGTCCAAATCCAATACTGTTCAGGAAATGGGAAAAAGAGCCCTTGTTCCAATGGATCCAATGTAGTGATCATTTAGTCACAAGATCTTGTTAATTCATTTGTTTCATTAGAATAAAATCGTGGAAATAGCTGATGTGCAAGTCATAAATATGGAAATAGAAGGCTTCTACCCTTCGACGAAGGCATTGGGCTCTATTTTGATTGTCTTAAGTACCAGCTCTTATGCCTTAACTTAAAGGCCTGTCCATACTGTCTCTGAACCTTTCGTCTGAAAGGTCCGGTTCAACTACAAAATGACGTCACTCGCATCTTTTGAAAAGCATTACCCAGAATTAGGGTTCGGAAAGCTGCCCGTCGGAAATTCGGAACTCTCTGACGAAAGATTGGTGGTCGGAGACGGTATGGACAGGCCTTTAAGTTAAGGCATAAGAGCTGGTACTTAAGACAATCAAAATACAGCCCATTGTCTCTCTCTCCATCTATCATTCACTCTCACCCTGTCACCCCCCCCCCCCCCCCAACTCCAGCTCCAGCGAGTCCAGCTCCAATGTACTCACCGCAGTAAGGTGTCGTCTGTGTCCTTCCATCATGAGGGATCCTGTCTCCATTCCCTGTGGACACAGTTTCTGCAAGGACTGCATCAGTAAATGCTGGGCCCAGCCAAGCCCCTCAGGAGGCTACGTGTGCCCTGTGTGTGAGGAGAGTTACCCAGACCGCCCTGTGCTCTCTGTTAACGAAGCCTTGTCCTTGGTGCTGGAGGCTCTCCAGCAGACAGCCTGCTCCACTCTCACCGTCCCAGCACGTCAGAAACACACCCTGGTCCCAGGCAGTGACGACACAAGGCCTTCAGTGCAGGAGTGCGGCTCTGGTAGAATGGGGGTGCTCAGAGAGGTGAGTGCAAAGTTTGCACATATGACGTCTAGGGATGGGACGATAAGCGATGTTATCGTTTATCGTGATAAAGAAAAAAACACTCACGATAATCGTATCGCGGAGATTCAATTTATCGTTATATCGTCCTCTGTCATGCACTGGGATCAATTCACCTTTTATTTGCCAAGCTGCATATCCGGTACCCTCTTAACTCATCTAGTGCCATTCCCGAGATGTCTCGTGAAATGTACTCGAGTATATGTAGTGCCATTCACGAGATATCTCGGGAAAAGTAATATATTACTGTAACGGCGAGTACATTACCGAGAAGAATGGGCGCGGGTCCGGAGACGAAATCCGTCGCTGATTTCGCATCATCAGGGCTCCACGAGCACAAAATAGTCCCATCCATAACATTGAGGTGGACGTGGGGATCTCATCTTTAATGTCCATTATCTCAAAACTACACTTTAGAAGCTAGATGGAGGCAGATGCTCGCTTATGTTACACAGTTATAAAAGCTCCCGGTCGGCCATTACACAACTCCACGTGGACACGGATCGGTTCCGGCGCACGATCCGATGACGTCAGACCGGAAGTGATTGCGCGGTGGACTTCTGGCCTTCAAAATAAGATAACGGCGGTGATGCCAGCCTGAAGGTGGCGTCGTGGACTTTATAATCCGTTAATTTCAGGGGCTCTTAATGAGTTAATAGGTAAAAGGTCAAAAAAGGTACTTTTTTCACTCTCTATCAAATGTCTTTGCCAAAAAATTGCCGATCTACAAGCTCACAACAGTGTGAGCTTGTAGATCTGCTATTTTTTGGGCAAATGTTCCGCCCCAGGATAATGGATTTTGATTATCGCGATAATATCGTAAATCGTGATTTATTTTGTCACAAATATCGTGATATGAAATATTCATATCGTCCCATCCCTAATGATGTCTAGTTATTAAGACATTAAAATAAAGCACTTAACCACTTGACACGGCAGCAGTGTTAAAGTAGGCTGCGAACACTATCAAGATTTTCGAGTGGGAACCTGATCCAGAAAAGTGTACTACACTGCAATACAATATTGAAATTCAATATTAGCTCTGCTCCCAGTTCTGATTGATCGATAATTGCCCCTAATATATACAGACGAGCGAGGGCCTGGTCAATGCTGCTTGCAGCTCTAATTACAGTTGTGAATGTTTCGTGAAAGCTCTGATGTACGTAGAACACATGATGACAGATCTAAGAGTTCCGAATTAACTTTCTCTACCCAGACCTCCAGTGGGACTGCACTGCCAGACGTGACCTCCAGGTCTGTCACCCAAACAGCTGGGACCACTGTTACCTCAGCAACAGTGAGCAACGTGAGTTGAGACAAGTCTCATTAACACATAGGGCTTAGTCTCCGCAGAAAATGTTGATTGTAGTATTTATATCGCTGTCACCATTTCCACCACCACTGTAGACACATGCACACACAGTTATGTTACAATGTTATACCTTATAACACGTCTCCATAAATGGACTTTATTTTACATAGCGCTTTGCTCCAAAGCACTTTACAATGTATTTCACATTCACCCATTCACACACCGATGGTGGAGGAAACCAACCTGCTCATCAGGAGCAGTTAGGAGTTGAGTGTCTTGCTCAAGGACATCGAACCTGGAATCTTCCAAGGCGGCCGCCTTACCTCCTGAGCCACTGTCGCCCCTTCATGTACATGTGACTGAACTTTGTCTTTCTCAGTCTAAAATGTGTGTTTGTTTCTGGCAGGAGACAAATGAGGACGTAAAGAAGTGCGAGGACTACTTGTCTAGATTGATAAAGCTGGCGTCAAGTAGGGGACAGTCTTCAGAGACAGCAGCTCTGGTGAAGGACCTGCTGGTAAGCAAGCATCACAGAGCTCCTTCAGTTGTGTGACTCTTTCTTTATTTTTAAAGATTTGTTTTGGGGCTTTTATGCCTTTATTGATAGGCGTGTATCAAAACGCAATCCTGCTTCCAGCAGTGGAAGCTTGTGATTGGCGGAACCGGAGGTAGGGAGCACTCCGTTGTGTTCGCCTGGACCGTGCGGAGGTGCCGAAAGTTTTTACTATTCTGTCCATAACGGCACATAACTCGGTAATGGCGCCGAGTCGGCTCATGCGACCGTCGCAACGCTCGACACGGAGACTCGCTCGCTACCGCTCGCTCGGCGGTGTCTCACGTGGCTCATGGTCGCCTGAGACGGCGCGCCTCCGTCATCTCCACCGAAAACAAGCGCTCCGCCCTTGGTCCATTGTTGGAACTGGGATGGTGTTTTGATTCACGCTATTGATAGGACAGTAGACTGACAGGAAATGGAGGGAGAGATGTAGCCTAGCACAGCTAAACAATACACATGTTAAAACAAGGTGGAGTTACAATACTGCTGTTAGTTGGCTGCATTAATATATAGTCTGGCTATGCCAGGCTAGGAGAGATGGGGAGTGACACACGGCAAAGGTCATCCGGATTGGGGATTGAACCGGCAACACCGCCAGGCATCCATGCCTATGTGGCAATGCCTGAGTGGTATGCGCCTGGACCAATTGGCCAGCGGGCGCCCCTTTTATCCAGAAAGAAAGAAAGAAAGAAAGAAAGAAAGAAAGTCGTAAAAGTACTATAGTTACAGCAAACAGTGTAAGGGTTGAGTATCTTGCTCAAGGACATCGAACTTGGAATCTTCCAAGGCGGCCGCTCTACCTCCTGAGCCACTGTCGCCCCTTCATGTACATGTGACTGAACTTTGTCTTTCTCAGTCTAAAATGTGTGTTTGTTTCTGGCAGGAGACAAATGAGGACGTAAAGAAGTGCGAGGACTACTTGTCTAGATTGATAAAGCTGGCGTCAAGTAGGGGACAGTCTTCAGAGACAGCAGCTCTGGTGAAGGACCTGCTGGTAAGCAAACATCACAGAGCTCCTTCAGTTGTGTGACTCTTTCTTTATTTTTAAAGATTTGTTTTGGGGCTTTTATGCCTTTATTGATAGGCGTGTGTCAAAACACCATCCCGCTTCCAGCAGTGGAAGCTTTTGATTGGCTGAACCGGAGGTACGGAGCGCTCCGTTGTGTTCGCCTGGACCGCACGGAGGTGCCGAAAGTCGGGGGGACGAAGATTTACTATTCTGTCCATAACGGCACATAACTCGGTAACGACGCTGAGTCGTCTCATGCGACGGTCGCAACGCTCGACACGGTGACTCGCTCGCTACCGCTCGCTCGCCAGTGTCTCACGTGGCTCATGATCGCCTGAGACGGCGCGCCTCCGTCATCTCCACCGAAAACAAGCGCTCCGCCCTTGGTACATTGTTGGAACTGGGATGGTGTTTTGATTCACGCTATTGATAGGACAGTAGACTGACAGGAAATGGAGGGAGAGTTGTAGCCTAGCACAGCTAAACAATCCACCCATGTTAAAACAAGGTGGAGTTACAATACTGCTGTTAGTTAGCTGCATTAATATATAGTCTGGCTATGCCAGGCTAGTTGTCGGGGGCGTTAGGGATATTTCGCGCTAATCCGTCTAAAAGTGCAAGATTTTGCACAGATGTAGCTCAGGGCAAGCTCTAATGATTTAGCTAGGGCGCCCGAGTTTGCGACCTTCAGGGTCGCCACAGCGGCCAAATCAAGTTGGGCTCCCATTGACTTTCTATACAGGAGGAAAATACCCAGATTTTTTTTTTTTTCTGGGTATTTAAGTAGGATCTGAGGGGTCTAACTAGAGGTTTGTCATGATGCTGAATCCATTGCAAGCATTTGTTTTGCACAAAAAACATTCCTTGGGCTAGAAATGGCCTCAGAAAACGATGCATGTATGGGTGAGCATTCATGTTAGTCGGAGGCCTTAGGGTTTTTTTTCTCGTGCTAATCAGTCTAAAAGCGCCAAATTTTGCACAGATGTAGCCCAGGGCATGCTCTAATGATTTAGCTAGGGCGCCCGAGTCGGCGACCTTCGGGGTCGCCACAGCTCCAGAAAACACCCACAAAACTCTGAAAAGTGATGACTCATCACTTTTCATCACTAAACCATCGTTTTCTGGGGCCATTTGTAGCCCAAGGAATGTTTTTTTGCCAAACAAATGCTTGCAATGGATTCAGCATCATGACAAACCCCTAGTTAGACCCCTCACATCCTACTTAAATACCCAGAAAAAAAAGTGTTTTTCTGGGTATTTTCCTCCTGTATTGAAAGTCGATGGGAGCCCAACTTGATCTGGCCGCTGTGGCGACCCCGAATGTCGCAGACTCGGGCGCCCTAGCTAAATCATTAGAGCATACCCTGGGCTACATCTGTGCAAAATGTTGCACTTTTAGACTAATTAGCACGAAATTACCATGTCATCTCCCTAACGCCCCCGACTATAGGAGAAATGGGGAGTGACACACGGCAAAGTTCATCCGGATCGGGGATCGAACCGCCATGCAGGCATCCATGCCTATGTGGCAATGCCTGAGTGGTATGTGCCACACCAGTAGGCCTGCGGGCACCCCTTTTATCAAGACAGAAAGAAAGAAAGAAAGAAAGTCGTAAAAGTACTATAGTTATGGCAACCACACTAATGACTAAGTTAAATGAAATGCTAATAGCTGTTAATCATCACGAAAATCACTACACGGTATGTCTACACTCATGTCATCAACATGGATCAGGAAGATTTTGGGGGAAAAAAATGTTGCCCTATTTGTGGAGATAAGCGACCTACGGTCGCTTATCTCCCGATTAGGGAGTCTTACTGGTTTATACTGCTTTGGGTATTCTAGGATAGTAAGCTGGAACCAGAGGACTTCACCAGCAGATTGTCCCAACTCTGCAACTCCTCACCACAGACTTTTCTTGTGCCTTTCCTCAAGGTAAGGAAGCAACTTGTATTGATTTTTTCAAGTGCAAGGACCGTTTTTTCAAGACTTCCATTCTGTCATACAACTTGATAGCATGTTTATTGTGGTCTTGCAAAGCACTGTTGAGCTCAGAAACTAATTCTGACAGATTTTGTGGACCAGACACTGTCATTGGAATCACTGGAATTAGACAGTATTCCACTGGCAGGTGTGGACAGGACATCAATTCAAACTACTAACTCTGACAGGGGGGGGGGTAATATGGGTTCACACTAAACCTGGGCCGTCATCGGCGTTATCGTGCTGCGTTAACGTGAGACTCTTATCGGCGGTAAAAAAAATATCGTCGTTAATCGCGGATCAAAGTTGGGTCTGGGAGCTGCATGCGCAATGACATCACACACAGGACACGCTGCCTTGTTTTGTTAGATGCAGCCAACATGTTGTCTTGGCAGAGGCGTTCTAAATTCTGGCTGTATATTTCACAACAATGTGCCTGTTAATGTCACACTGTCATTGGCTGCACCTGTGTGCTGTGCTAGTTTTGATAATGAGACGTCAGGTTTCCTATATTCAGTTGTTATTACTCAAGCTCACTGCATGGACAGACATGTCTGACCGTTCTGTCTCTGAGCTAGAGTGCCCTAAAAAGTATTTTCAAGCCGCCTCCTACCACGTTCTGACTGTCGTGATCATTGCCGTCACAAAACAAGCAAGCAAAAGTGCTCCGTGTTGTTAAATGCTCCCCTATAAATCACTTGTGCAAGAAAAGTGTGTAAATCCGTTGATAGAAATGCAGCAGCAGCTCCGACCACAAGGAAGCACAAAGTAGCCTACACTGTAAAAAACGTTGTGCCTTCTTGTTCTGACCACCGCAAAAACGAGACTGAGTACACTGTCAAAAAAATCTTTTAAGAATTACGGTTTTCTTTCTTATTTTTTAGCCTACAAATAAAATAAACATGTAGCTGTTAATATTATGGGCTCATTGGGCTGTTTACAGACAAATACATTTACTGCACCCAGCATTTAGCTTGTCAGAGTAGTCTTGTTGGAGCGCCTCAGTGCGGCTGCAGAGTTCATGTGCAACTTCTTCCAGAGAGATTGATTGATTGATTGATTGATTGAAGACCTGGTCAAGCTGCAGCGGGTGATACGCTCTGCGGAGAGGGTGATTGGCCGTCCCCTGCCCTCCCTCAAGTCCCTGCATGACTCCAGGGCGCTGAGGAGGGCAAGAAAGATCATGACTGACCCCTCCCACCCTGGCCACGGCCTCCTCACCCTGCTCCCCTCTGGGAGAAGGATGCGGCATCTGGGGGCCAAGACAGAGCGCCACAAAAACAGTTTTTTCCCCTCAGCCGCCAGGCTGCTCACTGACGCTGGTTTCCCTTCTTCCCTTGCCCCCTAGGGATACCAGAACTATGACTTTTGCACTACAGGACTGAACACTACTGCACTTTACTATAATATATTTATTTTATTTATTTTCTTGCACGGTGTTGTTTGTGTTGTTGGTTTCATGTTATATGTGAAAAAGGGAAGGATTGAATGCACACTTGTAATGTTGCCGAAACAAATTCCTATGTGTTTTACACAATGGTAAATAAAGGAATCTGAATCTGAATCTGAATCTGAAGACTTTATTAGAAGTTTGCATAGGAAAAAGTAGTTTCATGACAGTACGGTTCACTGGTACAAGATCAACTAAAAGGAGTAGTAAGCTTTTCGCCGTATTTATACAGGAAACCTTTATGTATCTCATATAACATTGAATGACAGACGGATAGAACTCCATCATCATTTGCAAAAGGGTCCCGCCCCCATCCTTGCAGGGGGGCCCGCGATTTTCAGGGATGCCACTGATCATTGGCCACTAATTTTGAATGCCCTCGGCAGACTTAAAATGAACCATTTTAATCGCGATTAAGTTAAACAAATCAGGAAGATGCAGGACTGCATTGTCAGGAATCATAATTCATACTTTATTGTAGATCTCATCACAGCAGAGAGAGAGAGACTTGCGTCTCCCTCCAGAGCTTCCCCCATCCGCCCCCAAACACCCATGTCCCACACACATTTATACATAGGCAGGAGTACAGAAAGGTAACAACAGATGGTCACTCCTTACATGGTCTCTATTCTATAGTTACACACACACACACACACACACACACTGTCGGCATATTGTAATAGATTTGTGTGAGTCGTCTGTTTGTAAGGGGTTTGTCAGGGAGGAACAGGTGATGATGTCAACCCTGCAGAGGGTTTAAGTTGCATCAACTGATACATTTAATAAATCAATACCACAATGATTGTTATATGAATTTTGCCACCACATAACCAGTATTGGAAAGGATATTCAAATAGCTACCTTTCTGTATGTCTTCCAGAGAACCCTGCCAGCAGTGAGGCAGCTCTACCCAGATTCAGCAGCCTTCATTCAGCAGAGTCAACTCCCCCAGCTGTCCTCTGGACCAGCCTCCACCTCCACCATCACCACCATCACCACCCCCATCACCACCCCCGCCACCACCACTACAGTCGTCCTGAGTAGCGCAGGTCCTCGCCTCACCGCCCCGGTCACAAGAACACAGCTGCCTCAGCTCCAGCCTGCCATCAGCAAACTAGGGCAGAAGGCCCCACTGGTAAACTGCACATTTTCTACCACCATATACAGTATAACGTATAACTTTGATTTTGTGCGAAGAGCCTTCCGAAAGGTGTAAAACTCATCCATTAAGCAAACTTCCTTTCAGGATAGCATTCCCCTTACCTTCATTTTATTCACAATGGATTGTGAGTAGTGGTAGCTTCAGTACCCTTTATTACACTTGTTTTGTCTTTTGTATTTATTTGTTCTTGTTTTTTGAAACAGAGTTAACATACGTCTAATTGGGAGCATTTTATTAAAGGGTTTAGTGCAGCATAAAACATTTCAGCTTATTTTAGTTTTGTACGTATACAAAGTGGTTCTTTAAACCACCCCAAACACACAGTGGATGTTTTTTTCCTTGGAGGTTGTAGTTTGGCAGGTAAGGAGTGTGTGTGCAAAAGTTGGCATGGATGGGGGCAACGGTTGTGGAGATATGAGCAGGGCAAAAGTGTGATGTGTGAGGTATGACTCACGGAAGGACATTTTTTTACACCTGGGGGTCCCTGGAGCTCCGGGGGTCCTTGGAGGTTGTAGTTTGGCAGGTAAGGAGTGTGTGTGCAAAATCTGGCATGGATGGGGGCAACAGTTGTGGAGATATGAGCAGGGCAAAAGTGTGACGTGTGACTCACTCACTCACTGACGGACAGACAGCCGGTGGAGGTTTTGGTAGTAAATGCGACCTACGGTCGCAATAACACGTCTCCATAAATGGACTTTATTTTACATAGCGCTTTGCTCCAAAGCACTTTACAATGCATTTCACATTCACCCATTCACACACCGATGGTGGAGGAAACCAACCTGCTCATCAGGAGCAGTTAGGAGTTGAGTGTCTTGCTCAAGGACATCGAACCTGGAATCTTCCAAGGTGGCCGCCCTACCTCCTGAGCCACTGTCGCCCCTTCATGTACATGTGACTGAACTTTGTCTTTCTCAGTCTAAAATATGTGTTTGTTTCTGGCAGGAGACAATGGAGGACGTAAAGAAGTGCGAGGACCTGCTGGTAAGCAAGCATCACAGAGCTAGCACGGTCCTTCAGTTGTGTGACTCTTGCTTTATCTTTGAAGCGGTGAAAGCCGCTTCCAAGGAGTGGCTTTGTGTGTCCCGTTCATGTCCATATACCGGTATGGTCATTTCCAGAATGAACAGGTTTTTATCTGTCCGTAAATGTGTGTCCCATGTGTGTCCCCTCATGTCCTATGGTCATTTCAGTCCAGAATGAACAGGTTTTATCTGTCCCGTACGTCCAGAATATGTGTGTAGTGTCCGTCCCGGTCTGATGATTGGATGATTAAAAATGTCCAATGAGACCATACTTTGAGGATTGGTCAAGCTTCACATGACAATCCAGCCCTCCAGATCAAATCATTCATTCGTTCAGAATTCTGAATTCTGAAGCTCTAGAACACATAGAATAAAAGTTCACCACTTCACTTCGAACCGAATGTATATACAGAGTGCATAGCTCTAGAACACATTGAATATATTAGGACTACTGGTACTGCGGCACCCAAATGTGCCGCAGTAGTCCTAATATATTCAGTAGTCCTAATATAGCCAAGCTTCACATGACAATTTGGCTCTCCAGACAATTTTATACAGATTCACAGCTTCACTTCGAACCGAGGTTTGATTTTTAAAGATTTGTTTTGGGTCTTTTATGCCTTTAGTGATAGGACAGTAGACTGACAGGAAATGGAGGGAGAGATGTAGCCTAGCACAGCTAAACAATCCACCCATGTTAAAACCATAGAGTTATAATAAGAATAGAGAGGACACCAGATATGCCCGCCCGTCCACTTGCATTGAGTTGCTCACCCAGTGCATGAAGCGTACTTCCGCGTTTGGAAACGCCTCAGAAACGTGACGTAGTGGGGCTTCTGTTGGCTTCTGTGACGCATTTCGCGTGATAGTTTGTGTTCATGGACGCGCTGGGGCTCCAATTCATGAACGAGCACTTCTGTTATGAACGCGCGTCAATACAAAGAAGCCTAGATGCACGTTCATGATTAGAAGCCCCGACTGCAGTACCTCAAACGGCCACCATGTCCATGGCGCTTCAAAGCTCCCCCTCGGTCCCGGGGGCTTGGTTAAAACAAGGTGGAGTTACAGTACTGCAGTTAGTTAGCTGCATTAATATATAGTCTGGCTATGCCAGGCTAGGAGAGATGGGGAGTGACACGCGGCAAAGGTCATCTGGATCGGCGATCGAACCGGCAACGCCGTCAGGCATCCATGCTTATGTGGCAATGCCTGAGTGGTATGCGCCTGGACCAGTAGGCCTGCGGGCGCCCCGTTTATCCAGAAAGAAAGAAAGAAAGTCGGAAAAGTACTATGGTTAGGGCAACCACACTAATGACTAAGTTAAATGAAATACTAATAGTTGTTAATCGTCATTATTCTAGGATAGTAAGCTGGAAGCCGAGGACTTCATCAGCAGATTGTCCCAACTCCGCAACTCCTCACTACAGACTTTTCTTGTGCCTTTCCTCAAGGTAAGGAAGCAACTTGTATTGATATTCCTTTGGGAGATTTTTTTTTCTTTTTCCCCAGGCCAAGGACCGTTTTTCAAGACTTTCTTTTTTCCATTCTTTCATACAACTTGATAACATGTGTATTGTGGTCTTGCAAAGCACTGTTGAGCTATGAAACTAATTCTGACAGCCTTTGTGGACCAGACAATCACTGGAATTCACACATAAACAAAAGCATGTTTGACAAAGGAACGTTTGAATTAATGAAAAGCTCAAATATATATGAAATAATTCAAATTAACCAGTATTGGAAAGGATATTCAAATAGCTACCTTTCTGTACTGTATGTCTTCCAGAGAAGCCTCCCAGCAGTGAGGCAGCTCTACCCAGATTCAGCAGCCTTCATTCAACAGAGTCAACTCCCCCAGCTGTCCTCTGGACCAGCCTCCACCTCCACCATCACCACCACCACCCCCGCCACCACCACTACAGTCGTCCTGAGTAGCGCAGGTCCTTGCCTCACCACCCCAGTCACAATAACACAGCTGCCTCAGCTTCAGCCTGCCATCAGCAAACTAGGGCAGAAGGCCCCACTGGTAAACTGCACATTTTCTACCACCATATACAGTATAACGTATGAGCCTTCCGAAAGGTCAAACTCATCCATTAAGCAAACTTCCTTTCAGGATAGCATTCCCCTTACCTTCATTTTATTCACAATGGATTGTGAGTAGTGGTAGCTTCAGTACCCTTTATTACACTTGTTTTGTCTTTTGTATTTCTTTTTTCTTGTTTTTTGAAACAGAGTTAACATACGTCTAATTGGGAGCATTTTATTAAAGGGTTTAGTGCAGCATAAAACATTTCAGCTTATTTTAGTTTTGTACGTATACAAAGTGGTTCTTTAAACCACCCCAAACACACGGTGGATGTTTAGTGAAAGCTCAGAGGAACGTAGAACACATGATGATAGATCTACCGGTAAGTAGGAATTAACTTTCTTTACCCAGACCTCCAGTGGGACTGCACTGCCAGACTTGACCTTCAGGACTGTCACCCAAACAGCTGGGACTACTGTTACATCAGCAACAATGAGCAATGTGAGTTGAGACAAGTCTCATTAACACACAGGGCTTGTCCTCCGCAGAAAATGTTGATTTACATGCATGAACTTTGTCTTTCTCACTTTAAATTTGTTTTGTGTTTCTGATAGGAGACAGTGAGATGCAAGAACTACTTGTATAAAGTGCTAAAGCTGGCGTCAAAAGGGACAATGTCTCTAGACAAAGAAGACAATGTTAGAGGGCTGCTGAAGGACCTGCTTGTAAGCAAGCATCACAGAACACGTTTCTTAAAGTCATTTTTTCACATCTGTTAGGGACATTGATAATGACTAAATTAAATGAAATGCTAATAGTTCTTAATCCTCATTATTTATGCTGATTTGGGTATTCTAGGAGAGTAAGCTGGAAGTAGAGGACTTCACAAGCAGATTGGGCAGGGAGCTCAACTCCTCGCCACAGCCTTCTCTTGTGCCTTTCCTCAAAGTAAGGAAGCAACTTGTATTGGTATTCCTTTGGGAGATTAAACTAATGCAGGGGTCTTCAATGGGGGACTGCCCATGCCCATTCCGAATTTAGTTAGGGTTAGGTTTTAGGGTTAGGTTTAGGCATAGTTTACTGAGGTTAGGGTTAGGGTTTGGGCTAGGTTTAGGTATAGTTGTACTGAGGTTAGGGTTAGGTTTAGGCATAGTATTTTTCACCAGGTTAACATCACCAGATTCTGACTAATGGGATGTAGCCAATGAGATTTCGGACCAATGCCATGGCACCCTAATGTTGCTTGATGGCTTGTGTATTATGGTCTTACATACAACTGTTGAGCTCAGAAAATAGTTCTGCCAGATATGCACATGTTGTGGCCCAGAGATAATCAGTAGAATTTGAGTACCCAATCCCATTACTTGAGTCAAAGTATGGAAACTTCCGGTCAAATATTGCAAGTGAATGTTGTTGATTTTTACTTGACTTACAGTACTGGAGTACTTGCTTTTATAAATAAATGTGTATTCAAAAGTACTTCTTAATATTAACACATTGCGGTATTGTTTTCACAATGCATTTACTGTAACACTCTGAAACCACCAAATGAAAGCACTGACTACTGTCCATACTAGTTATTTGCACTGACTATGGACACTTTTTGGCCCTGCACTATTGGGTTGTCTGTATTTAAAATGAAGCAAACACAGAACTAAGAGTGACACTAGTTGCGCTGTTCTGGTACCAAAAGCAACATGTTCTCCATAGGATTCCATTAATTTACTAAACTAGAAGCATGTTTGACAAAGGACGTTTGAATTTTCTAACGAAATAAAACTCAAATTCATATCAAATATTTCAAATTTGAAAGGATATTCAAATATCTATGATCTACCTTTCTGTATGTCTTCCAGAGAAGCCTCCCAGCAGTGAGGCAGCTCTACCCAGATTCAGCAGCCTTCTTTCAGCAGAGTCAACTCCCCCAGCTGTCCTCTGGACCAGCCTCCACCTCCACCATCACCACAACCACCCCCGCCACCACCACTACAGTCGCCCTGACTAGCGCAGGTCCTCGCCTCACCACCCCGGTCACAAGAACACAGCTGCCTCAGCTTCAGCCTGCCATCAGCAAACTAGGGCAGAAGGCCCCACTGGTAAACGGCACATTCACTTTCACAAAGAATAAATATATTTTCTCCTTTCTCTTAGTTACTTGCGCCAGCAGAGCAAGTACTGTGTTCGGCTGCGTATCTAGGTATGTATGTAGGTATGTAGGTGTTAGGGCCTTCACCAAATATTCGAATATTCGAATATCAAAGTCACTATTCAACGTTGTTCACCGAAGTCGAATATTCGCTTATTTTTATTTTTTTATTGTTTTCTCTTTAACAAATATATAGTTTATAAAGCTTGGCTAGATAGGAAGTCATAAGAATGAGTTGCCAATGCCCCTGGTGGATGAATTTGTTAATGCTCTATACCAGGGGTTCTCAAACCTTTTTAGGCTGTGACCCCCAAAATAAACATATTTGAACTGGGGACCCCCACCCTGACAAGCACTTGGAATTGTAGGTATTACAGCTAATGTGACTCGGTTCCGCGTTGCGAGGCGTTGTGAGCATGTAGATCTGCTATTTTCACAATGTTCGCCTCTTGCTTACTTAATATTTGACAGTTTGGCCAGTCCTGTCGAAATTTCGACTATTCGAATACTTTGAGGTCGAATAATTCGATTACTAAAAATCACTATTCGTGAATGCCCTAGTAGGTGTCTGTGTGTGTTTAAGCCCGAATCCCAATCAGGGGCCAGCATTTCTGGCAACGTCACCATTAACAGCCAATGAGGGACCAGCATTCCTGGTGATGCCAGTGGTGATGTCACTGGCAACGCTAGTGGTGATGCCAGTGATGAGTGCACCTCTGCTTCCACACAAGTAGTCCATACAGTACATGGCCTATGTGTGCACAAGGCACAACTTGGCACCTCGACAGAGCGCAGTTGTAGTTCATTTCAACGTTGCCTTTCTGTCGCTATAGTCTCACAGGGGGGTGAGAAAAGTTTGGGGTTCCCAAACTTTTTTGTGGAAACCTTGTACTGTATGTCCAAAACCGTTCGTTTTGTATTTATCATCTATAAAATGTACTAAACTAGTGAAAACAGCAGATCTACAAGCAGTGCTTGTAGATCGGCTGTTTTCACTAGTTTTGTGCGACAGAGGTTTCTGCCTGACAGTGACGATATTTTAGTGATTGTGTTGCGAGGAAAACATTGAGATAATAGTCATTTTGTTTAAAACTGACTGAAAATAACTTTGTACTTCAAGTTTAAAATTATACTAAATATTTCTTCAAGTGTCCAAATAAATTCCAAATAGTATCAAATGATCTCGCGGCACCCCTGGACTGCTGTCGCGGCACCCCAGGGTGCCCCGTCACCCACTTTGAAAACCCCTGGTCTAACATCATGTTCATTTTCAGGTATTCCAACCTCAGCAGCAGGGGACGATACTGCGACCTCAAGCTGCCGTGGCAACAACGCCCAAGGTGACCCTCAGGAATCAGGCCCCAGGAGGCATCATGCTGGGACAGCCACAGGTGCTCAGTTCAGGTGAGACAGCATCAAAACTACTGTATGCTGGGCTAGGGCTGTCACAATTATTACATAATAATAATCGTCTAATCGCAATTATTTGACATAATCGCAATTGTTTTGTCATAATCATGATAATTGTTTACATGTTGAAAATGTTTCATATTTTCAAACATTTTCAAAAATAGTGGAAATAGCAGATCTACAAGCTCACAACGCGTCGCATCGCGGCTATTTCCACTGGGTAAATAGCGCTCTTTCGAACGACCATCATTTCGACCGGAGGGTTAGTGACTCACTCCACGGTGGTTAGGGTGAGGGTGAGGGTTAGAGTCGGGTGTCGAAAAGATGACATGTAGTAACGGCGACACGCTCCCATTTCCACTATCAATGATCTTTTTCAAGTATAAAGTTGTCAAATATGTCAGTAATTTCTTTGTATATTTAGGTTATATTTAAGTGTCATATCTGCCATGTGCAACTTCAAAGCCTACAAGCCAAGCAGGAATGTAATTGTCAAGGACAGAAACACAATTAAATCGTTAATCGCAATTATTTGAGTGACAATTAATCGTCATGTAAACTGTCATAAATGTGACAGCTCTATGCTGGGCAAAAGGCAAGAATATCCCTGAAATCTCGAAATGCTTCTGAATCCGTCTAAATTTATACTAGTTCAGTTTAATAATGCGATGCTACATTTTGAGAGGCAATGTTTAGGATTATATTCATAATACTTCAGTGTGACTCATTGAATGCCAACATTGTTTTCCGACTTGTGTTGTTCTCTGCCACGCCTTCAGAGATTTTCACTATCAAAAAATATATTCCACGTTGCTCCGATTTGCTCGCGGGATGGCTGGAAAATAATCCCTGTCCATTTAAAAGATATCAGTTTCCACCATTCGTCCCGTTGACTCCAACTATAGGGCATCGCAGTTTAAGCCCCGCCTGTGCTCACTCTGGATCCGGACGCGTTTTCCCCATTCATTTCATCCATAGACATTTCATAAAGTATTTATTTAAATGTCTTTAAGCCTCTGACAAAGCCACCCCGGCTTGTGAGGAATCATGACAACAAACAATTTTTTTTGCATGCAACAATTAATTAGAAAAGCTGAAAAAAAGTTTTTTCTTTCTAGTATTAACAATGTGTAAACACTGCAATAATGGCTGGCACTTATGTCATCTATTCTACAGGACCATCTGCACCAAAGAGAACAAACAAAAGCCTTTCTATTCCAGGTACAGACTCATTCTATGCACTTACTTAACAAAAAATAACACCTAGTGTGAAGTGAGCGACGCTATTTGTGAGTTTATTTCATCAAGCGTTCCGCTAGCCAATCACAGCGCGTCCTGCGAAGCTTGGCCAATAGACGTCAGAACCAGTATGTTCGGAGGCAAAAGAAACCGACCGCTCATAAGATGCAATGTAAAAGTGGTTACCAGCCTCATTTGTAAAAATGCATCCCATTAAACTTTCAGATGATGTTTTTCTCCCAGCGTTAAGGAAGAATGCTGTCATCCCCTTTAAGAGCGTCAGAACTGGCATAAAACCTGGGCATGAAGCCTTCTTAACAGCTTTGAAGGGGATGAAGGGGCGAAGGCGCATAGGAGACGGTGGGTGTGACCACTGCTCAAAAAGCTTTTATTTTTTTCCCCCCTAGTATTAAAGAGGTGGTGTTATAGTTTTGTACTTTTTCTGTTTTGTATGTGTCTTAACTGTCTATGAAGTTAACATTATTCTAATAGACCACCGGATGGGGTTATAATGTGCAAATTTGCCTTCCCTGGGTATCTCTGAGTCAAAAGGCCCAACTGAAAAACAGTTAATGACATCATAAACTCATCCCCTCCCGTTTTACCATACACCCAACACTGTGGGTGTGGCGAACTTCAGCTGGGTCACCACCCACCTGACAACCAGGCTTACTTAATGAACTGGTGTGGTGTGGCCACATAAAAACCTAATTTAACACTTTCTGCAAACTTTCTAACCCCATCTTTCATCTTTAATAATGTGTAAACATTGCAATAAAGGCTTTCACTTCTGTCATCTATTCTACAGGACGATCTGCACCAAAGACAACATTTCCAGGTACAGACTCATTCTATGCACAGTTGCGTAACAAAAAAACAAAATAAATGGATAATATGTAATAATGTAATAGTGTGTTATCCTTTGATTTTCATAAAGACAAACAGCCTTCCTTGACGAAGAATTGTGGGAGTTTAGTCAGTAAAGTCAAGAACATGGAGGCCATCGTAGACAATCTGCGAAGTAGACAAAGTGAAGACACGAGACCTTCAGGGCAGGAGTGCAGCTCTGGTAGAATGTGGGTGATCAACAAGGTGAGTGCAGTTTGCAGACTAGTTATTAGGACATTAAAATAAACCGTTCTGAAAATGCATGTGGCCCACCCATCTGACCAGTTGGCCAGCCATGTTAAGTGGGGCACAAACACTTTCAAGCGGGAACCTGATCCAGAAAAGGTTGACAACTAGTGAGTGTACTGCAATACAATAATAAACTATGTTTTGGAAGTACAGCTAAAATAAAAATGCGAGCACGATTCAAATCATGATTAGTCTCTTACTATGTGCAAGGCTCAGAATATGTTCATATAAGCACAAAGATCACTTTTAGGTCATCTCTTTAAGGTAGGTAATTTCTCTTTTGCAGCATCCAGACCAGGGGTTCCCAAACCTTTTTGTCTCAGGGCACCCCATAAATATTTTTTTTAATCCGAGGCACCCCTACATTATAATTTTCACTCCCAGCACCTTATATTTATAGCATATCGTTGTCGGGTGGAAACCTTGTATGTCCAAAACCGTTTTGTATTTATCATCTATAAAATGTACTAAACTAGTGAAAACAGCAGATCTACAAGCACACAACGCCTCGCATCGTGAGGCGTTGTGTGCTTGTAGATCGGCTGTTTTCACTAGTTTTGTGGGAGACAGTCTTGTATGATGAAGCAGGGCTTTGCTTTACCAAAAGATGTACACATTTGAAACTTGGAGATACGAGGTTTCTGCCCGAGAGTGACGATATTTTAGTGATTATGTTGAGGAAATGTATGAGGAAAACGTTGAGATAATAGCCACTTCGGTTAGAACTGACTGAAAATAACTTTGTACTTCAAGTTTAGAATGATACTAAATATTTTTTCAAGTGTCCAAATAAATTCCAAATATTATCAAATGATCTCGCGGCACCCCTGGACTGCCATCACGGCACCTCAGGGTGCCCCGTCACCCACTTTGAAAACCCCTGATTCAGACACATTTTAGCAGAGCCTTCCTCCACATAAACATTTACGGGTTATGCTGAGGAAGGCCGTGCTGCACCCAAATAATGGTGATGTTTGCCTTTTTTTGGTAGAGCTAGTCTGTCCTTTTGATCAAATCCATGTACAGTATGTCAAATTTAGATCAAATGCAAAAGTAAGTAAGTAAGTAATCTTGGTGATCATAATTCATAAAAGGAACCAACCGGGCCTGAAGAGCATCAGGAGAGTGCATGTAAGAGGAGGAAGCTGGCTGGTGAAGAGGATGAGATGTTTCAACATGACAGCAGCGAGCTGTCTGACTGGAACAATGTCTACTACACACAAGCAAAACCCAAAGAGGGGAAACACGATATCAGAAAACAGCCTGACGTAATGAAAGATCGAAAAGGTGATATATTTTTAATTATTATTATTTGTATTATTTGCGACCGTAGTTCGCAATTAACTATGAAAACCGGAACATCTTGTCCGTAGAGTCGTAACGCCTCAATGTCAACAGAGGGCGAGTAAGATGCCCTTAGGCGTCTTACTGGTTAATAATAATATCTACAATTGAGGACCCTTTCTTCCCCTACCCCCTCAATGTGGCTATAGCCTCTGACAAGATACTCCCATGTGAGAGGCTGCCAGAGTTAGTAACTTGAATTTCTATCTGTTGATCTGTTGTTGAAATCCAATATATGTTGTTTAAGTAGGGATGGGTATCGTTCACCTTTGAATCGATACGATACCTTTTTCGATACCTGGGAATCGATACGATACCCTTTTCGATACCATTTTCGATACTTTTTATTTAAGCTGAGGTGATGATGATGATCACACAGTGTGGTGGAGCGGAGAGTATAGACGTTGGATAATCATCATAATAATAAACATTATAGGCTATTGTCGGCTATTTTCTACAGTAACGAGTGTAGCCTACAAAGCAGTCATTAAACTCTCAGTAGCCCAACTGTTACAGATGCGACCGGCCAGGGGTGCGTTCCAGAGTATCAAAACGAGGTATCGTTCGTTTTTACGTGAACCGATACCCGATAGTATCGACGTCATGCAATCGATACCATTAAAAATATCGCAGACGATACCCATCCCTATGTTTAAGAGAGAATCACATGTTAGCCTCTGGGGTTGCTTCCTGGTGTCTACCTGTATGCTGTTTCTCACTTTTCTTGCGGATTTCACCAGATGCATGTTGTTTACATCTGTCATTTTGGGGATTAACCATAGACTGTGACAATAGACAGCATACATTTCTAATTGACTTCACATCAGTCATGTGCTACTTTCACGTTAAAGTAGCCTTATCCCTGAATGGAGATTTTGTTTCTAGTATTAATAATGTGTAAATACTGCAATAAAGGCTTTCGTATATGTCATCTACAGGACCATCTGCACCGAAGAGAACTGTCAACAAGCCGGCTTATGATGATCGGGGAAGAAGAGGAGGGGAGAGTTCAGAGTGCGGCCGCACCAGTTACTCCCCTAATGGTGGAGCTGAATCTTCCGCCCCACAGCCCCTTCCCCCAAGACAGCATTCGCCCTTTGTCAGACAATTTCCCCCCATAAGAACAAATAATTCCCCTGAGGTGAATGCTGCACAAAACCAGTCACAACCTCGACCAGGGCCCTCTTCAGAACCAACATTCCACCAGGAAATACATACATCGCCTTCGATGAAATACCTACATCTGAAGCCACCCGCAAGATACGCAGAGAGAGGACAGAGTTTAAAGTACCCCGATCATAATCAACAGAGAGAGGCAGGAAGATTCCACAGAAGTCCCCTCCCCTCGTCCAGGGCAAGTACTGCCCAGAGAAACCCCCCACCACCTCATCATCACGGTCGAAACAACTATGGATGCCCGGAAAGAATTACTGCACAAGGCCGCTATAATAGAGGGCTTCCGAGAAGAGAATACGACAACAGGCGGAGCGACTCCTGAGATGGATAACTAACTGCCAGGCCAAGTCAGCACACGTTTGACCTTGAACATTCGCTGTTTAGATGATTCGACCAGACCAGAGGATGGCATCTGAACCAGATAGTAGACAAGCCAGAGACAAGGTAACGTGTTGACAAATGACAAACTTTGTTAGAATGACACCCTGGGTCCATGCGGGATCCTACAGTGTCAGGATCTTTTCTTTTTTTCCCTCTGTTTAGATACACATTCCTCCTTCTTATCCCTTTTAACCTTTATCCCCATTAATTGAATATAAATGGGCCATAAGAGGCTGGTTGCAACGGACATGGACATTTCACAGAAAGGACACTTTGACTCAAGAGTGTTGGAATGAACTCCCTCCTCCATCCCCACTTAGTAAAACGCCAAAGGTTGTTAATGTTTTGTTTTTCAAGAGTAATAGGTTATTTTACCTCCATATTTTACCTCCATCAGTAAAAGAAAAGCGAAGAAAATAAATTAATGGAGAAACATTTTGTTTTATTAATTAATCTATAAAATTAAATCCAATAAATTGTGTGAGGGATGATTTATTTTTAGCCTCCCTTGGCAGTCTTTGATCAAACTATATGTTTTGACTTGTATTAATACCGGTTTTCATTATTAAAGATGTTGTTTTTATGAGATGGTGTTTGCATGAAATCGATGATTCATTAGCATGTAATACCCATATACAGGGAAGACATGGCACAAGAATGTGTAAGAAAACAGAAACTTAATCTACCAACTAGGCTGTTAAGGTGACAGGGACTGTGGAATAAACTCCCTGTCACACTTAGAACTACAGACTCACTCCCTAGCTTCTGCCATGGACTGAAGACGCATCTCTTCAGACTCCACCTAAACCCATAGCACTACTGTAACACTCCCCTTCCCTCAATTACCATACATGGAGCTAGATAGCATTTTCAGGTTTTAGACGTTTTTTTATTACTGTTTTTCTAGATTGATATTCCTATGCATTTGTTATATTGTTGTTGATGTACTGACATAATATCTTGCTTATTATAGTGATGTATTACCTGCTTATTGTAAATCGCTTTGGATTAAAAGAGTCTGCTAAAGGCCTAAGCTGTAAACTGTAAACTGTAATGTCTATACAGTATGGTGATAGATTAGGTGCCAGCCAAACACAGATACATCATAAAATCATAGCAGGCAAGAGGTCTCGGTTTGGTCTCAGTTTGGTAGGATAACCCTCTCTACCAAAGGCATGAGGACTTGAGGAGGCAGAACAAACTGGACTTATGCCTATGCCTATTACCTATTTTCTTAAGTTTTTTATATAAAGCTTTTTTTTACTGACTATGTGCTCCGTCTACCTACGTTATTTTTGTCTAGAATGATATTTCTATGCATTTGATGTGCTGATGTTGATGTATTGCCTTGCTTATCGTATTGATGCATTATCATCTTGCTTATTGTATTGATGTATTGATTGTAAGAGCGTCTGATAAATGCCTAAATTGTAAATTGTAATTGGGGTGATCAGTGATCAACTGATCATGTTGCAGTGGAGGACTCAGACTATGATTATTGGATTATTCTCTGTTTGACAATAGGGGAGATTTTTGCTTAGGAAAAGTTAGAACGTTTGTAAGCTGTTTTAGCCTAATTGGCACCAGGATATTTAGCTCATGGACTTGGGAATCATCCCATATTTTACTGCTTTTATTTGTTTCAAGTTGCTTTCATTTTATTGTATTTTATTTTTTGTAATCATTTTTGTAACTTTTACTTTTATACATTTTATTTAATAAATCTTCCTGGAATTATTGGACATTAAGAACCCATCTTGTGCTCATTAACTCTTCCCAGGCCAGTGTATTTCTGGTGAGTAATTATTCTTTTATATTAAATGGCCATTTTCAAATGGTGTAACATTACAAAGTCTGTGGTTATAATAAACATGTTTTAACCTTAAAAGGTCTACACAGTCTCAAAGCTACTAGCAACAGACTGTAAAAAAAGCTTCTTTCCATGCACAATCAGGCACATGAATAATCTGTTTCACATAGAAAACACTGACAAAAACTCCCATATGTACTGGGAGAAATACAACAATGTGCAAAACAAATGTAGATTTTCAATGGCTTCAGGGCTTAAGTTATAATAACCAGAGTAGTACAGGGGAGGAGAATAGAGTATTTTATTTGTTGTTGTATTTATTACAATATTATTAGCAGAGCTTGTCCCGCCCACAGTCAGTGCTCATTGCGGGACGCAAGCGACGACGCTGATTGACCCCTTTCCCCGTCAATCAAGAGGTGTCACAAAGGTCTTTTTTTCCTGAGTCCTGTAACCTCCTCCTCCTGGGTTGACAGGTGTGATGATGACTTCTCCAAACAACAAACAACATCTGAGACGTTTCAACAATTCACCGGCTTTATAACAGCCAACAACCTGGCGTCTTTCACCTAATAGCGTGAAACGCGTTCAGAAATGGAGCTCCTTTTCGCGCATCATTCCTCCGAGAACAAACGTTGAAAAGCAGGATTTTAAAGGACGGGGGAAGCTAGCTAGCAGCTAGCCACAGCCCAGCAGCAAAGGTAGCCATTGTTTGAGTTGTATAGTTGGCTAACGTGCTAACGTTAGCTTGCAGCTTTAGCCTTTTTCGTCAAGCTTTATTGTCCCCGTTTTAACAATATATGATTATAGGACTGCCAGCTATGGGTTTGAACAGTTTATAGTTATAGGTTTGAGACTTTATGGAACAAATAGACCCGCTATATTGTTTTATTATGGCATTTTTGACGTGACTGTTAGCAGTCGTTATAATGGTAGCATGTTAAGATGTGTTGTTGCTAGCTGAAGCTCCATTCATTACTGTTGTAACCAACACCGGTTAGTTTGTTGTCCAAAAACCTGATGGGGAAGAAACGTGAATTTTTGGAAGTTGGGCAAGTTATATGTTGTATTATTTGTTTTAAATACAGCGAGGCGAGCCCAGAATTAAGTTATTATTACAACAACACAGTCTTTGTTTCCAAGGCACTGCATACAGCCAGACACACTCATTGTTGGCTTCAAATAAAATAAGAGTAGCCAATTCATCCAGTCTAGACCAAACTTTGAAATTTGAGGGTCTCCCCTCAACTTCGACAGTGTACAAATAAATGGACCCGTTGATTCCATTAGTAGTAGTACACTGTCAAAGTGACAAGACTTGCAAGGGTCAATTTAGACCCCCATAAAGAAACCCAGAGAGTCCCTGAAATCCACTTTGAGAATCTTCATTTTAGGGACCCCCAGTTTGATATGCTTTTGGCCATGGACCTAGCCTGACACTCAGCCTGAATTTACATTTCGTTTCACTTCATTATTCATTCCCTGAATCGCCAAAACAAAAAGCTAGCGATTCAGGGTCTGGAACTAGGCTACCATGGACCCCCAGTCGATACGATTTTTATCATATCTTTTTATATCATCGATTTTTTTCATATCATCGATTTTTATCAGTTATATGAGATACTTTAATGGTTTCCTGTTGAAATAAGCTTAGTCTTTTCATGGATCTCCTTTTAGTAGACCTTGTACCAGTGAACTGTACCGTCATGAATCTGTACATTTTCCTATGCAAACTTCTAATAAAGCCTTCAATCAATCAATCAATCAATCATCTCTGTTATTATCTCTTCATTATCCAACTGCCTGGGTCCACTTGTTTACCCTCAGATCACAGACCTGGTCCATTTGGTTCCTTTCCTACAACTACTTATTGTGCTTACTATGATCTCCTCCTAATACAATCTTCAACCAATTATTATTATATTATTGCAGTTAACTATGAAAATGGCATATCTTGTCCGTATCTCTGTCACGCTTGACACTGTGGTTCCCCTGACACATCACTGTGACATCACGGGTGACATCACCGTGACACATCCCTATATGGGTTTTCCCCAGAATCCCTTTTATGCCCATATATGGAGACCCCTGATATCATCGATATACATCTCTGGAGCTTGTAGATCGGCTATTTTCAGCAAAGAGCTATCGTGTAGAGAGGAAAAAAAGAGGAAAAAAAGTACAGAGTGAATGTCAAGTTTGTGTTGACACTTCAAGTGGTTAAATATCTGAACATGAATCCAAAATACACTGATGATTGTGCTGTCAAACACTGAAACAATATGGAATATATGAAAAGGTTGTGGGGTCCCTGCTTCATCTCCCACTCAGCTAAGGGGTCCTTGGCCTGAAAATGTTGAAGACCCTTGCACTAGAGCATTGGCTTTCAAAGTGGGGTCCTTGAAGGGATTCCAGGTGGTCCTTAACACAATTATTGATAGTTCAGGAACCAAATGGATACTTGCACGTTTATAACTCTTGTACACTCTGAGAGTTATAAACCTCTGAGTTATTATCTGTGTTTTGTGGATGGGACCAAAACCAAACCATATGGACCCTTGCAGGTCCATTTGGTCCCTTTTGTACACACTCAGTCATGGGGGTCTAAATTGACCCTAACAAGTGTAACTCTGAGTCTGATAGTGTTCAATGGACCCCGATTGGGGGACCTTTACGGGTCCATTTGGTTCCGTTTCAATTGGGAACCACTGACCTACTGAATGTTTCATGATAAAGGTTGCTCTGATGTACCCTTTTGTCATACGATGCCAATTAATTTAGTGTGTGTCACGTTGTGTGTTTTTTCACGTGTGCAGTGCACTCCGGAATTGTTTATTAGAGCCTGGTTGGCAATGCGTTCAGTTACACAACACAATTCTGTTGTGTGTTGCCAAGGAAGTGCCCTGTAGCTACAGCTGGTGTGTGTGTGTGTGTGTGTGTGTGCGTGTGTGCGTGCGCGGCCGCGCGCGCGTGTAAAACACACAAGTTTGGAAATTTGTGTTGGGTAGATTTAAGTCTCTGTTGTAACAATGCTTCTTGGCAGTAATCGTAGGAAAGCCTGTTTATTTCCCCTTTTTAAATGGTGTCCCATTTGTCATTTGCATTTTGTGGGACAAGCAGCACAGCTCAATAAACACAATAAGCGGTTATTGGCATTGGCAGAGAAGATTTGGCAAATGTTTCATGGTTGCTCTTGCAAGCAACCCACAACAGACTCGGCTGTGCCGATCGTCCCACAAAAATGCATGTTCCTGACAAATAGGGCACCATTCAAAGAGGGGAATAATCAGGCTCTCCGACATAGGGATGGGATGATGGGGTGGCATAGCTCAGGGGTAGAGAAACCGTTATTAGAGCACGAAGGGTTCCCAGTTCGAATCCAGGGTCCCCCTGAGAAGAAGAGTCCTTGAGCAAGACTCTGAACCCCTAATTGCTCCCTGTGAGCAGGTTGGTGCCTTGCATGGTTTCCTCCGCCACCGGTGTATGAATGTGTGTGTGAATGGGTGAATGTAATGCACAATCTATGTAAAGCGCCTTGGATAAAAGCGCTATATAAATGCACCATTTACCATTTATGATAATGAGCATTACATGTGACGATTATTGTGACCAAAGTAATTTGCGATTCACAATATTATCTTCAAAATCAAAATATCCCCCCCAACATCCATTATCATGGGGCGGAAACATTTGCCAAAAAATAGTAGATCCACAGTACAGTACAAGCTCACAACACGTCGCGAAGCGTTGTGAGCTTGTCGTTTTTTTTGGCAAAGAGATTTGGTAGAGTAAAAAAAAAATCAAGTATGTTATTTCCAGGTCCATTTTACCAATTATAGAGGGTTTACTGTACTGGATATGCTGCTCTGCAAATAGAAGGTGAATTCATCCCAGTGCACAACAGGATCATTTCGATAACGATAATAGCGATTATCGTCCCTATTTCGACGGTATAAAAAGTTACCGCCAAGATGCAACAGAGACATACAGTAATATAACGCGTGTAAACAATTTATTTGGTTTTTCGCTTTGCTCTTTCATCCACAGCTGTGGTCATTGTCCACGATGTGTGGCCGCTGTGAGGGCAGTGATCAGTGCCCGGCCTCCCTCCCCCCTGCTGCCACCTCCTCCCCGGCCGGACCCCCAACTCCTACTCACACCTGAACCCCTCCCACCACCACCCACTCACCCACGTTCCGTCAGGATGGCCGACAGGAAGGAGCCCCCGTTCTACAATGACGACAACATGGGCACCTTCCACTACAAGCTGCCCTTCTACGAGACCATGGAGCTGTTCATCGAGACCCTGACGGGCACATGCTTCCAGCTGCGCGTGTCGCCCTTCGAGGCCGTCATCTCCGTCAAGGCCAAGATCCAGAGACTGGAGGGTAAAAAGAGAACGCATGTCTAGCATGGTGCAGCAGTTAATCCAACTAATGTTTAAGCCAAGGGTCTTCAACAGGGGGTCCGTGACCCCTAGAGGGTCCTCCAGGGTTACTGCAGGGGGTACTCCAAATCTTTATGTGATAAAGAAACTTTTTCTCCTTTTTTATATTAACCACTTGAACCCTAGTGTCCATATTCTGAGAACTTTAGCCAAAAATAGCAGATCTACAAGCTCACAACGCCTCGCGCTGTGAGGCGTTGTGAGCTTGTAGATCGGCTATTTTCGGCAAAGACATTTGGTGTAGAGGGGGAAATGAGCAGACTAAGTACATAGTGAAATGTCAAGTTACGTATTGACGGTTCAAGTGGTTAAATATCTGAAAACACAAATTGACATGAATCCAAAATACACTGATGATTGTGCTGTCAAACAATGAAACTATATGGAATCTATGAACAGGTTGGGGGGGGTCCCTGCTTCATCTCTCTCTCGACTAAGGGGTTGTTGGCCTGAAAACGTTGAAGACCCCTGCTTTAAGCTATTGTTAAAAAAAGAATAATAGTCGATCCCTATTTTGGGCATGTCGTCTCAGTCCCGACTCGCACTCTAGCAAGTGAAAAGAACCCATCTAAAACTACAACCTTGTAGATCGTCTATTTTTACAATTCTTAAAACCTTTTGAGAAATAAAAAACATGGTTTCTTCCTGTATGACAACCTAAGTTGGACTGATCAAACTGATAACATACAGGCACAGTTATGATTTTAAGCACTGTTTTTTGACCACCTCCAAACAGACTAGGACTCATGATGCACAACATTGAACCAATTTAGTTACTGAATGAATTCAGAACATCTCCTGTTGTTCTCAGCTGTTTATTTTGCCTCTAGGGGGCAGTCATGAGCTGTGTTTGGCATCCTTGTTACATTGTAAGATACTGGGATCTTTGTAGGGTTCCAGTTTTCCCCAGCAAATCCAAATATCAGTTTAACCACTTAAACCATATTTTATACTTACACGGCAATGCAACACTTCTCAAGCTTGTCAATCGACTATTTTTTGCCAACCAATTGAAAATTGTGAAAACCTTGGAACAATTTGGGGGAAAAAAATCTTCTCTTCTATGGAATAGTTTCAGATGGGAGGTGTTTGCAGGCAAATCCATATACATTTTGGGGGTCCTTAGCATGAATGTTTCAGAGAACCACTGTTCTCTACTATGTGATATGGAACTCTGTCTGAACATGTGTTTTCTTTGATCTGTTTGTCTCTAAAGGCATCCCTGTTGCCCAGCAACACCTGATTTGGAACAATCTGGAGCTGGATGATGAATACTGTCTTCATGACTACAGGTGACCTTTAGTAGATTTAATTACTGGTATTTATCCTCACAATTCACTTGTCTTCACACCTACAGGTGACCTTCATCAGTTTAACTCATTTGGAACGGGTACACATTATTGTGTATTATTATTTTATGCTTTAACTATTGAATAATAGCAGATATACAAGCTCACAGCGCGGCTAAATTAGAATTTTGACCCGATTCTATAAGTGTCTTTTAAATCCTTCTAAGCCTATGTTTCTATGTCAGCAATCTGGCCAACCGGCGTCAAAGAAAAGGTCCTTTTAACTTAAATGGAGCTCAGTTGGTCTGTGCTTGAGAGACTACTATGTCAGTGGTTCTCAAACGTTTTCATGTGAAGGACCCCCAAAATGATATGTATTTGGCCACGGACCCACATCTCAAAATATTTAGTTCCAGGGACCACCCAGAAGCAAAATTTGAGTTACAAACGTTCGTTTTGAAAATACATATATTCAAAGATTTGCTCACATTTTCACGACTTTCAAAAATAGCAGATCTACAAGCTCGCAGCGCGCGCTGTGAGCTTGTATATCTGCTATTTTTCACTGGTTAAAGCATTCAATAATACTAGGCCTAATGGGTTAATGAAAAGCAATGTGCTCTTTGGTAGAACTGGTTGACGGTTACATGGCAGAGAATCAGTTGGCAGTAGCACTGTTTGATTTGTCAAAATACGCTGTCACCATTACGGCCACAATTTTAGCAACTGGTCCCTGTAATGTGTGGCCCTCGGGTCAATCCATCTGAGTCTCCCTGGTGTAGACGAATGTTCCCCTTGTTGTCAAGGATTGATTGTGTGTGTGTGTGTGTGTCTGTGTATTGCAGCATTGCAGAGGGCTGCACATTGAAGCTAGTCTTGGCTATGAGGGGAGGCCCCATCAACACCAGGAGAGGTAAAAACTCCACTCCACCCCATGACACATGTATGGGGTACCCATCCCTAGCCTGGCGTTGCTCATACTAATTCCTCACTCAATTGTGAAATGGATTCACAATTAGCCAGTAGCTATGCCCCTCCCCTAAAAGCTTTTGTCCAATGCTAGCTTAGCAACCGGCTGCTTGCCAAGGCAAACCTTGGCAAGCAGGAAGTTATTCTAAGCTAGCATTGGACAAAAGCTTTTTGGGAGGGGCATAGCTACTGGCTAATTGAGTGAGGCCAGACCCATATTCGCCAAGGGCAAGTTTTTTTTCCCAGGCGGATTGGTCTGGTTCCAGGCTAACCCATCCTGGTTATTGAGATTTAGATTATTTTTACTTAAAGAAATAAGAATAAACAACCTTTTTGATTGATAAGACCAACATGCACATACACATACATTAATGTAGGAAAAAAAAATGTTAAAATACGGTGCTGCGAGCTTTCTGCCCCTACAACAGCCATACATAACAACTAAAATGACAGAGACATTCCCAGCTTGAAAGGTATAACATGTTGGTGCATCAGGTTAAAGATGAAGTGCCATGATTCCCTCCCCCATGATTATCAGGTATCATGATTATACTAGGAGGATTTTTTCCAAAAAAGTGTACTGAAAGAGTTAAAATTAGGTTTTTATTTGGCCACACCCACCAGTTCATTAAGTATGCCTGGTTGTCATGGTGGGTGGTGACGACCCGGCTGAAGTTAGCCACACCCACAGTGTTGGGTGAATGGTAAAAGGGGAGGGGATGATTATATGATGTCATTTTGTCTGTGTTTTTGGATCGGCACTTTTGACCCACAAGGTGTCAGCCTTGAGGAAGAAACCCAAAATACAATGGAAATACATAATTGCTCATAACAACCACACCAGGGGGTCTAATGAAGTACTGTCAACCTCCTAGAGACATGAAAACCAGAAAAAGTACAACACTATGGCACAGTCTCTTTAACTCATTCATAGCCAAGCCACGAGTTTCCAGAGTTATTTTTTATTTTATTTTATTTTAAGAAAAAAAATAATAAAAAAAATCCAAAATGCCTAAAATGTATTAGGCATGATCGCAATTGCGAAATTGCATGTTTAGCCCCATAACAAACACATCTTTCAAAATGGCAGCCATGTTTGTTTGTTTTGTTTGACTTTGAAGGCTTCTATCTCATGAATGCCTGAACGGATTTCCAAGCGAATTCTTTTGTTTGAAAGCTGTGAAAATGTACTACACATATGATGCATGATCTAGGCATGGGCGTGCACGATCCGTGCACTAACAATTGATCCGTGCACTAGAAATTTAGGAACGTGGCAGTGAGGAACTTGGGGGCCATTTTGAAAAGGCAATGAATGAGTGAAGAAACCGTAATCATTTAAATCCCAACCCTAGTAACCTTGTGTCTTTGTGGACCCCCTCCCCCTGTCAGTGACCGTGGAGGACCCCATCAAGGATGTGAGTGAGCTGATGGAGGGCACGGGCGGCAGCAGGGAGGAGGGGGGCTGGGAGAAGCCCCTGCCCAACAAGCAGGTCACCTTCCTGGTGTACCGCGACGGCGACCAGCTCAACTTCTTCCGCGTGGTGGACCGAGGAGACGGCACGCTCACCCCTCTCTCTGAGTCTCTGAGGTCAGCTTTCATGCTATCAGTTAGAATGTGTCCGCTTGTATCGCTCATATGGCGCCGTAAATCGGCCTGGTTTTGTCTAGTCCAGGGGTCTTCAACGTTTTCAGCTCAAGGACCCCTTAGTTGAGAGGGAGATGAAGCAGGGACCCCCACAACCTGTTCATAGATTATATATAGTTTCATTGTTTGACAGCACAATCATCAGTGTATTTTCGATTCATGTCAATTTGTTTTTAGATATTTAAACACTTGAACCGTCAATACTTAATAAACTTGACATTCTGTACTTAGTCTGCTCTTTTTCCCCTCTACACCAAAAATAGCCGATCCTCTACACCGAAAATAGCCGATCTACAAGCTCACAACGCCCCTCAGCGCGAGGCGTTGTGAGCTTGTAGATTTGCTATTTTTGGATACAGATTCTCAGAATATGGACTCTATGGGGTTCAAGTGGTTAATATAAAAGGGAGAAAAACAGGTTTCTATCACACAAAGATTTGGAGGACCCCCTGTAGTAACTCTGAGGACCCCCGAGGAGTCCCGGACCCCCTGTTGAAGACCCCTGGTCTAGTCTGTTAGAGGCCTCACACAGGGCAGATATTGCATCAGATCAGATCTCGTGCCCGGGGGGTTTATCGGTGTTCATTTCAAACGACAGCGATCCTCTGTCTTGAATTCGGGCCCGGTATATCCCGCTGTGCCAAGTGAAATATCTGAGACCATTACAAATGAGCCAGATATCCTGGATGACCACCCCTAGCGATCTCGGGCCAGAGTTGATTGGGGAAAAAGTTTTATTTTATTTTTTCTGGCAGTTGATTGAATAAAGAAACAAGGCTCCAGCCTCGGTTCTCAAACTATGTGTCCCGACCCAACGTGGGGTCGCGGAAGGTGCCATGGGCTCGCACATTGACGACCATACTACTGTGTATAACGTCTATTTGCCCTTCAACTATAAAATATATATTGTACACGCAGACACGCATTGTAATTAGGCTATGCTCCCAAATCCATTTTATTACCTTCTGTTTGCATATGCAATGAGTCCTGCAGTGCTGCCAATCTGTTGAAGGTGAAAATCATGGAGGTTTTTTAGCGAGGTGAAACGCCATCAAAAGCCACCTCGAAGATCCAGGTTGGAACTCACTTATATGGAGCTCAAATTAATCATTACATCATTGCGCGAAACTAGGTCAGATAAATAATTAGCGCATCAGTTCCAGGTGGTGGTCCGCTCTCAAAAGTGGCCAAGCTTCTCATCATTGAGAATGCTTGCAGGTGTGCATGTTCAATATAGGAAATTGCCCATTACATCAAAGTGAGCCTTTCTCCGCACAAAAAAAGAAAGAGAGGTTTAAACTTGAACTCAGTCTGTGACTGTCCCACCTTAAGCGCCTTCAACCAACACTGTCAGAGTAGCACTTGTATAGGTCGATTTAGAACCCTTTTAATTTATTAATATATTAGGCTGAGTCGTGAACCTTTTTCATGTAATATCCATCTTCGCGTTCGTTGATAGCCAAAAAAGCAGATACAAGCTCACAATGCACTGTGCCATGGCTGCGTCTACAGAGAACAGATCTGTTATTTTGGGAACATAACCATGCTGCGCATTTTGATGACCAAATAATCCTGTGTGCACTGTAATATTACGTGGGAATGATATACCTTTTTGAACAATAGCCTAAATTGCGTGGTGTTAATGAGTTGTGGTCATACAACACCAAACAAAACAAGAAAAAAGGCCGCACGTAGTAAAAAAGAAAAAAAAAATCCCAAGGAATGTATGTCTCTCTGACTTTGAGTATGATGACATTATATGAATAATAATGTGGCATATAGCATCAACCAGCATTTTAACGGCAACCAGCCAGACATTAAACAGACATGAGCTTAATCAGCTAATAGCAATTATGAATGTCCAAACCTGCGTGCAGTCGCAGAAAAAAAAAAGTTTAACCTCTCGCTTTTTTTTACTGTCCCACCACCTCATCCAAGCATATAGAATAGGGACAGGCCTAGGTTCCTCAATATCATTTAGCTGGGGACCCCCTGGAACTCCCCAAGGACTGGCGGTCCTCTTTGAGGACCAATGAACAAACTGACAGCATGAGAGGCGCAATGATGTGCCCGCAGCCCGCGCGTAAAAGTTTTAAAAAAAAAGGAATGCAATGGAATGTCTCTGACTTTGAGTATCTACATTATATGAATAATGTGGCATAGCATCAACCACCATGATGATAGCCCAATATATTATCTTTTATAAATATAAAAAATATATATTATATATCCCCATGTGTTGTCGTGGGGAAAGGCTTTCGTGAGGTGATAGAATAGGCCTACACTGCATGCCTTGTCGCCAAATGACTGTGCAGAAGAAAAAAAGAAAAGAAAAAAAAAACGCTATAGGCTATAAAGTTTTTGAACAAGTGATTACAACATTTTAGGGAGAAAGTAGGCTAAAGTAAAAAGTAAGTAGGCTAATAATAATAATAAAAGTGTAGGCTATTCTATTGTGAGGTGACAGAATAGCCTACACTCTGCGCAGCCAAGGAGCTGGCTTGATATAATCTGAAGCAATCCTGTACAGACCACAATAATTGTAAAGGATTTGTACCCGATGACCCGAGAATATTCTCGGAGCTTCCGAGGAAGAGCTCCCGAGGCCATAAAAAGCCCATTAACATAATCCAATCGTGTCGGGGTACCGCTCAAACCTAAGACCGAGTCCGGGGCCGACAGAACGATTTTCCCGGGGGGTCATCCCGAAATCTGATCGGGATGACTCGGCCCCGGGATCGGCCCAGTGTGATTGGGCCTTTATGCTGATTTTATTTTGGTCACTTTTTCCATGATTATTTTTCTCTCTCGGAAGAGAGAGAAACTAAAATCGAGAAAAAAAAAACAGTTTGAAAAACAAATGTTATTCAGACAGATGCCAGGTTCATTGCTCTGGGCACTATATTGTTTGCTCTTCTCTCTCTACTTGAGTGTCTAATTAGCTTTTTGTTGACTAGAATTTAACAGGAGTCTTTCCAGCGCTTTAATAAACAAAGAATACATGTTCCGGTGCGACAGCAGTTTCATTAAATCAGAAACAAGAATCAATTTATAAGCTTAAATGTTAGTTACTTGTTTGTCCTGTAACCTTTATGAGTTCTCCGTGATTGGATGAAATTAGGGCTGGGATGCGATTACAAATTTTAATCTAATTAATTACAGGCTCTGTGATTAATTAATTGCAATTAATCGCATTTTAATCGCACATCAATATTTGACCTGAGAAGCATTTTTTTTAAAGTAAAACACATTTTGTTGTATGAGTGAATCAACAAGTGAGTTTTTAAAATCTAAATTTCGCGTCCACTGGGCCAAGCAAAGCGCTCTGATCGGCTACTTCTCTCTTTCGTTTATTGTCTCTTCTTGGTTGGTGCATCGCTATGATCGGTATGCCCGAAAATGAAGGTTCTGTGGTGCAAAAACTAAGTGCGATTAAAATGCGTAATGTTTTTTAATCAGGTTAATTTTCTGTATTTAATTAATTGCAATTAATCAGTTAAAGTTCCAGCCTTAGATGAAATGTTATCACGACCTGAAAACATATTTGGTTTACTAATGAGATGGAGAACCTGGGAGACCCCTGTTACTGAACTATAACTATAAGAATATAGAGTTATTGAACAGCACCTTTTATGCCCAATTTGAAAAATAGCCTATCTACGAGCTTATGATGCGATCACATGGCGATCCTTGTAGGAGGTAATGGGAATGATCGGGTTGTCAGACACAGACCAAAAGTTGTCAGCTTGAAGCACCCAAGGCGCTGCGGCAGAAAAAAAAAACAAGGATTGCGAGGAAGACGAGTGCTCCAGTTTAGGGATGCGGTATCGGTACTCGTGGTATCGGTACTCGCCCCGATACCAGCCTATTTTGCGGTGTCGGTACTCGTCCGATACTGCTCACAAAGCGCCCGAGTACCCTGTGTGTTCTGCCACTTCGCCTTTCTCTCTCTCTCTTAAAGTATCAAAAGTAAAAATATAAAATGTTTGAGCATAGCAGATCCAGAAGATCATGCACAGTACAGGAATTTCCATGGGCTAAACCTGAAAAAAAAAGTGAAATGTGTGGCAGTTGTGCCATGTTCTGGGAAAGCAATGCAATTTAATGTGTTATATACAGCCAGAAAGTGAAGAACATCTGATAAAAATAAACAAAAAAAACGTAATTTAAATACATTTTGTATTATTAATTGTACTCGTATCGGTACTCGGTATCGGCGAGTACTCAAAATGAAGTACTCGTACTTGTACTCGGTCAGCAAAAAAGTGGTATCGGGACATCCCTACTCCAGTTCATCTTTGCCATAGAAATGCGTGGCAGACATAGGGCTGGCAGCTCTGTGGGCACAGCCCCTAATGCCTCATTCACATACAGAAAAGCCAAGCTAATGCTTGGCTTGGTAATTCAATGTAACCTCTATGCAAACCAGCTTTAAACATTTCCAAGCTTTTTTTCAAGCATGGAAAATGTAAAAGCTGGTTCGCATAGAGATTACATAGAATTACCAAGCCAACCATTAGCTTGGCTTTTCTCAGTGTGAATGCAGTGACGGAGTAGCTTGCAGAGTCTTCTGTCTTTCTTGACGTTGCCAGGCCGGTCGGCCTTCGACACGTCCAATTGGCCTGGGAAAGGCACTGAAGCAGCAACAGTCTTGAGCGTTTATTTGCTTCAAATAGACTACTAGAGGCGCCCTAGCGCGTAGAACACATAAACGCGAGATGTTGTAACACGCGGAAAGCTGCGCAATGCCAACAAAAGGCTCTGTTCCCATTGAAAACTATTGCGAAAAACATAGCCAGACACAAAGGGTGCGTTCGGAAATGCGCACACAACGCACTGGTGTGCCATGTTGTCGTTCGTTTATTCGGTGCACTTGGTGCGTTGTCGTTCGGAAATCCAGTGCGCGGCGCACTGGTGTGTTGAGTGCACGCACTGAACAACCCTACTCAGAAGATGGGGTTTGGCGGTGTGGTGGTGTGGTGCGGTGTTCTGATTGGTTGGTTTTCATGGCCGTGTCTCGAATGCTTCTCAGCTGTGAACAATGGAGGAAATAACCGCAAAATACAGCACTTGCAGCTTAATTGGTCGTTTGGGCTTGATAGTTTCACACACATCAACATGTAAATTAACAGCAGGTATGCCAATGTTGTGAATTAGACCTACATCTCCTAATAGCAACGTTACGTTAGCATACTCAGCAACTGCTGCTTTTCAGAAGTTTACCTTCAGAGTTCAGAGTGAAAAAGCACACAGCTGCCTGTTAAAACTGGTCGTTCGTAAATAAGCCACACTGAACGCACTCTCCAACGTCACGCCCACTGCACTCACTACACTGAGCACACACCCGGTGCGGGTTTCCGAACGCACCCAAAGTAAGGTGAGACCGTAGGATAGCCTAATACAGGGGTCTTCAAAGTGGATTCCAGGGACTCTGTGGGTTCCTTTAGGGGGGTCTAAATTGACCCTTACAAGTCTGTAACTCTGTCAGTGCACAAATGGAACCAAATGAACCCGTTAGGGTTCATTTGGTTTACACTGTCAGAGTTAAGGGGAGACCTTGACATTAAAAGTTTGAGAAACACTGGCCTAATAGACTGCTGGCCTAATAGTCTGTTCTTTCTCTGTTTGTAGCGGCGGCTCGCTGTACAACGTGTACACGGAGGACGATGACGTCGGGGACACTTCTGCCGCCGCCCAGCACAGCCTGGAGAACAACATCACCATGAATAAGATGAAGCTGCTCAAAGCTAAGATGGAGGACATGAACCTCAACAAGAAGGTAGGGAGGGAGGCTCACTGAGTATATTTGGCCTCGGGACAGTGTTGTTGTTATTTTATATACACCTGTTTCCGCGAGAATTTACTGAAGAATTATGTGTGGGACACATCCGGAGAACAGCAGACATACAAGCTCACGTCGTGTCACAGATGCAACCAATGTGAGCTTGTAGATCACACTCGGCCGGAACTGCCGCACACCTTCTGCGCAATGCATGATGGGACGTTGGAAACCTGTGTTTATGCTTTTATAAGGACCCCCAAATGATTTAGTCACAGAAAACCATCTGAAAAGAGTTGGTGTCAGGACCGGACTTCCGGTTTTCAGTTCAGTTGAACTTTAAATATATATTGTTTTTCCCAAGATTGAAAAAGAAATCTACAAGCTCACAGCGTGACGCTATGTGCTGCGTATGGTATAGTGATGATTGATTGAAATTCTTTATTACGAGAAACCCCTTGAGATGAAGTATCTTGTTTAACTAAAAGTCCTAAAAACAGCAGTCCTAAAAACAACAAAACAAATATATCAACCAGACCAAAACGCACATAAAACATCATGAAAATGACAACGATATTTGACTCTAAAGCAAGCACAAAAAGAGCAAAAATTACGTTTGCATAATTTTGATTTAAAGGCATGTTTATTTATTATTTGTTCATTTTTTATAAAAGTGTAATAGTGTGATTGTCATGGACATCGTATTATAAGAAGTGCACTTTTGAACATATTGAAAGATATGGTTCGAATAGCAATCGAAACGCGTGTGCATTTCTCTCGCTCAGCCCAAGAAGTCTGCCAAGTTGAAGCCACGCCCCCCTGTCAGCCCGCACCCCTGCGGCGGCTCGTTGGGCCCGCCCCCCGGCGCTCGTCACCACCACCACCATCATCACCACCACCGCCTCTTCCACGCCCTCCCATTGGTCAGCCAGTCGCGCCACTCCAGCTCCGGCACACAACTACCTCCAATCAGGGACCACCAACACCACCGCGAGCCCGCGGAGCCTCCCGTCGTCGCCTCTGCGTCCTCCTCCTCCGCCCACCTGTCCGTCTCCAGGCGGGCCCCGCCCCCCTCCTTCTCGGCCTCCTCGTCCTGTTACATGCTGCAGGAGGAGGAGGAGGCGTGTCCTCCCGTGGCCCGCCCCCCTCCCAAGGTGTCCCGGCTGGACGTGGGCGGAGCCAGGCTGATGAGGGACTGCGTGTACCCGCAGCTTCCTCCCCTGGCCACCAGGGGGCAGCCTGAAGGTTTGTATTGTTTTTGAAGCGGTGGAAACCGCTTCCAATGAATGGCTTTGTGTGTATCACGCCCATATATGGTCATTTCAGTCCAGAATGAACAGGCTTTTTCAAAAACAGAATGTCCGTTACCTTATGTCCATATATGGTCACTCCAGGCCAGAATGAACAGGTTTTTCCTGTCCCGTATGTGTAAAATATCAGTCCAGAATGAATAGGCTTTTTCAAAAAGCAAAATGTGTGTCCCATGTCCATATATGGTCATTTCAGTTCAGAATGAATAGGCTTTATATGTCCTGTACATCTAGAATATGTGTGCGGTGTCCCTCCCGGTCAGATGAATGGATACTTTGAGGATTGGTCAAGCTTCACATGATAATTTGGCCTTCAGGGTTTATCTGTCTTATTTAAACACTTTATATTTATTTATGTATTTATTTAATTACAAATTCTTATTTTAATGTATGTGTTTTAATCTATTTTATTTTTTAAACCTATTATACCAACTGTCATACCAGCTCTCCAAATACATTCAGAATAGAAGTTTTATCTGTCCACCGCTTCAATTCGAACCGAGGTTTGATTTTCTTTTTCCTTGACCCAAAATGTGCCAGATACGTGCTCACATAGATATCAAAGGGGGCTTGAGCCCCTGCCCTTTTATTCATCTGTAAAAAAGTGCCCTCTCAAGACAATAAATGCAGTTTTCACTATGGTGAAAGAAACGCAAATGCCCTCTTTCCATGTCATACCTGAAGGCAGCATTCAAGAGAATTGCCTTATCCAAACTCTCCTGAATTTTAATGCAGCATCTTATGTTGAAAGAATTGCTCTCTCTGTGTAGAAATCAACCATTGAAAATAGCTCACAACGTTGTGAGCTTGGAGGTCTGCTATTTTCAATATTTTCACCAAAAGGCCCTTTTAGAAATTTCAACCCCTGCCTCCATTCTCTGCACGTCCCTGAAACGTGCGGAATGTTATTTACATAGATATAAAAAGCTAGATGCCTCATCCGCTGCTGCAACAACTGGAGGCCGGAGACTATGCTGCCAGTCAAAGTGACTACTGACCAATCACAGCGCGTCTTTTCCGGGACTTATCAATTCAATTCTACAGAGCTTTATTGGCATGTTTCCATCCAGTTCCGATGTTGCGCGGCTCAGCTGTTTTTAGAGGCTGCGTATGAAAAGACCCGCCCCACCTGCCTCTGATTGGCCTACCAACTTCCGTCTCTGTGACGCACGTGGAAGTGGGAAATGATGGCTCGCCGAGTCCCACAATGCAGGCATTGACACTAAGGCTTGCCCACCTGCCCCCGGCAGGTAAATAAAACCTTCGGGCAGGTGGAGTTTGCTTTTAGGTTGCCCGACCAGGCAAGTGCTTATTTGAGAAGAGACGCAACTGTCTGAAAAACATAAAACAAGATTTCTGTCTAAGCACCTGAACGTAGCCAGAGTGGTCTGACTTCTGGTCAGTGGAATAGTTTTCCTATAATGTGCTGTTTTCACTGTTGCTACACTTACAAACATAAAATAGGTGTAAACCCATAGTCATATTCAATCATAGCTATGTAGGTATTTGAATAATTCTTTTTTTATAGGTATGACAGTTTTTATCGCACAGCCCCAGAAAGTAAAACTAAATAAATGTTAAATTGAACGGTAATTCAAATTTGATCTATCATTTTATAATGGACAATTTACTTTTGGGGCAAGTGGGCATGACCTTTGGGCAAGTAGAACATGACCTGTACTTGCCCGATGGGCAAGTGCCTCTGAGACCTTAGTGTCAACCCCTGCACAATGCATATGCCCCAGAGCCGAAGGAGGCTTCTACCTTTCTATAGTTATTTAGATCTCATGCTGTTTACAGATGCTAGCTAGGTTCATTGTTTACCTGGTATCCTAGTTTCTCTTGATTTCTCTTGGGTCTGGGGACCCCCAGGGGTCCTTGAGGGGGCTCCAGGGGAGTCCCCAGCATAACTAATGAATATAGCATACCTGTTAACCAATTTAACCCTATATACATAGGCTATGATGTTGTATTTTCAATTGTTGTAAAAACATTTTCTTTTCATACATTTTTGAAACCTTTTAACAACACTAATCCTGTATGTGGGCACAAAACCTTTTCAGGTTTTTCCAGCCAAATATAGCGGGTCCTTGGCAAAATGTGAGAACCACTTGCGCTGAACGCCTAAAACCTTAAATTGCAGGGGCCTTGGATGTTAGTCTGTTAGCCTGTTCTTGAGAGACTACTATGTCAGTGGTTCTCAAACCATTTCATGTGAAGGACCCCCAAAATGATATTTATTTGGCCACGGACCCCCCATCTCAAAATATCTAGTTCCAGGGACCACCCAGGAACAAAATTTGAGTTACAAACGTTCGCTTTGAAAATACATACAGATTTGCACACATTTTCACAACTTTTTCAAAAAATAGCAGATCTACAAGCTCGCAGCGCGGCACTCAATAATTCAATAATTCTAGGCCTTTAAATTGCAGGGGCCTTGGATGTGGCCGAGTCCCGAGGGGAGGCCCTGGCGCTGGGGTTGTTGGAGGACCTGGTGGAGCCTGTGGTGGCGGCGGAGCCCCCCGGACCCCCGCTGTTGGAGGAGCTGCTCTCCTCGGACCCCCTGAACCTGGAGGTTTGCACCAGCATGCAGGCGGAGGAGGGGACGGAGCAGCAGCAGCTGCTGGCCCCCCCGGCCCCCTCCCTGCTCAGCACGTGTTCCCTGGGCCTCAGCCCCCCCTCCCCGCTGCCCTCCCGCGCCTCGCCCTGTCTGGCCAGCAGGGGGCTCCATCATCACCATCATCATCATCAGCAGCACTTTGACTTCACGTCGTCGTCCACAGTACGGTCACACGTTCAAGCACAACACCCCCCGACACTGCTGGCTCCAGGTATTGTTTTCAATGCAGTTAGTTCTATTCTAAGGCAGTGGTTCTCAACTTGTGGGTCGGGACCCCCCGGGGGGTCGCCAAATTATTTTGGGGGGTCCCCAGATGATTAACTTCATGTTCTCTCAACAGTAAACAAACCAACATAAAGTTTAATAACTTTTTAATAACTAAAATAACTAAACTTTTTAATACTTAAAATGACAAATAAAAAATTGGCCAAATTGTCAAAAATTAAAGGCAGAAATTGTGAAAATAGCCGATCTACGCGAGGCGCTGTGAGCATGTAGATTGGCTATTTTCACAATAGAACCGTGTTATACAAATTGTAATGCCTCAACTCTTAGTGCTCGTAGGGTGGGGGGGTCCCCAGTTAAAATATGATTATTTTGGGGGTCGCGGCCTGAAAAGGTTGAGAACCACTGTTCTAAGGAATACATTTAACATTATTCCAATAATTGACAAGTGCAGTGTTGAAAATGGCAGATCTACAATAGCCTCGCATAGCCAGACAATATCACTGCGTGGATATTAGTCTGGTTCTTCTCAGTGTCTTTTTTTTTTTTTTACAAAAAAAAGATTCAAATAGACTGGGGTGGTTACAAAAAGATTCAGACAGACTATTGGTTAAAAACCTACTTAAATCAGAGTAGCGCCAAAGTGATACAACCGACGTTTGCGTACTGGGCCCAGGTTGGTGTCAGTGTTATTATGATAACCCCAAGGGGTAGTTAAAAAAAAGATCTAATCCTTCAACAAAGTGCAAAGGTGATACACCCGCCCTACATTTTCATGCTGGGCCAGCCTGGTTGGTTTCTCACGACCTAAAGACCGCCGTACATTTGCATACTGAGCCCCTGGTTGGATCCTCACGACTTGTGAGCCGTGAAATGTTTGAATAACTGAGCGGGGCCAGACCAAATCTGCCGAGGGCAATTTGTCTTTGCAATGAGCAGATTCGTCTGGCTATGCGAGGCTATATCTACAAGACCACCACGTGTCCCATTGCAACACTGTGTGAACTTGTAGATCAGCTATGTTAGCTTTTAGACAATAACTAGAAAAGAAAATTTCTAAGAAATTTTAAGTGTGCCTGCAGCTCGCTAAGTCTGTGCAACCTTGTGTAGCGGTTGGTGTTAGCATTAGCGTTATTAACATTAGCATTTTTTTGCATAAACGTTAACATTATTGTTCTTCATATGACACCACCCACATGTCTGTACGACAAACGGTTCACGAGAAAACGGGTCACTTCCTGTTTGGTGAGGGGCACTTCCTGTTTGGCGAAATAGGCCCCAATTAAGTTTAAGGACTCTTAATCTTGTCATTTGACGCAACCCGCGTGTCTGTATGACAAACGGTTCACGAGATCAAGGGTCACTTCCTGTTTGGTGAGGGGCACTTCCTGTTTGGCGAAATAGGCCCCAATTAAGGTCATGGACGATTAATGAATTAAAGCTGCAAGCAGCGATGACCGGGCCCTCGCAGCTCTACCCACGTCACAAGGCCAGCAGCCAATCAGAAACCAAACAGGAAGTCAGCCATTTCGACTAATTAGTGGCGTTTTGGCGCATTTTTGGCCGTTATCACGGGTCGCACTTTAACAACAGTTTTGTGAGAAAAAAAAAGTTTTTTGAGAAAAAAAAAAGTTTTTTGAGAAAAAAACATTTTTTTGAGGAAAAAAAAAAATTTGAGAAAAAAAAAATTGAGAAAAAAACATGTGAGAAAAAAAAATTGAGAAAAAAAAATGTTGAGAAAAAAAAAGTTTTGAGAAAAAAAAATTTGAGAAAAAAAAATTTGAGAAAAAAGATTTTTTGAGAAAAAAACATTTTTGAGAAAAAAAAATTTGAGAAAAAAAAATTTGAGAAAAAAAAAATTTGAGAAAAAAAAATTTTTGAGAAAAAAAAAATTTGAGAAAAAAAAAATTATGACACCAGCCGCGAGTCTGTACGACAAACGGTTCATGAGTTAAGGCCCATTCCCACTGGGCCAGATAACAGATATCTGGAGATATTTCTCCAGATATTTCTCCATGCAAAGTGGATGGTAGATACAGATAAAAAAATGTTTTGCCACAGATAAAAGTATCTGTGGCAAATATCTGTGGTATATATATTTTTTATCTGTATCTACCATCCACTTTGAATGGAAAAATATCTGGAGAAATATCTCCAGATATCTGTTATCTGGCCCAGTGGGAATGGGCCTTTATAGAGGCACTTCCTGTTACAGAGGGGGCGGGGCTTAATCAATTACAGCTCATCCCTATTGGCCGGAAAAAGACCAAAGTTGTGTGTGCATTTTAAAGTTTAAATCACGTTGCTAGGCAAAAGTATGGCAGAGTTATGTGGCGCCAAAGTTTCTGGGTTTTTTTCGGAGTCCCCCATTCTAAGTCAATGGGGTTTTTGGGCGTCGTTTTTTGCGAATTACATCGCAATCGTATCGCGGATCGGAAAGAAAAGTAATAGCACACCATTCCCGGCCGAGCCGCACGTTTTGATGTGTATATTGCGGGGGTGGCGTAAATTGTGCGGCAGTTATTACGTGCCGAAATTTCCCCCATTCTAAGTGAATGGGGTTTTTTGGCGTCGTTTTTTGCGAATTACGTCGCAATGGTAACGCGGATCGGAAAGAAAAGTAATAGCACACCATTCCCGGCCGAGCCGCACGTTTTGATGTATATATTGCGGCGGTGGCGTAAATTGTGCGGCAGTTATTACGAGCAGAAATTTGCAAGAACATTACTTACTGACTGACTGACTGACTGACTTAAGTATGGCGGATTACAATAAGTGTTCTGCTATTGCATAGCAGGCACACTTAATGAATCCTCTGAATAGGGAGTGATCATTTGATCGATTATTTAATGAAATGATCAGATTATGTCTTCACGATCAATTAACCCATTTAGAATGGGTACACATTATTGTGTATCATTATTTTATGCTTTAACTATTGAAAAATAGCAGATATACAAGCTCACAGCGTGGCACCGAGTGCCGCGCTGCGAGCTTGTAGATCTGCTATTTTTTTTTTAAATCGTGAAAATTGACCCGATTCTATAAGTGTCTTTTGAATCCTTCTAAGGTGTTTTGAAAAACCTATGTTTCTGTGTCAGCAATCTGGCCAGCCATTGTCAAAGAAAAGGTCCTTTTCACTTAACTGGAGCTCAGTTAGTCTGTTCTTGAGAGACTACTATGTCAGTGGTTCTCAAACTTTTTCATGTGAAGGGCCTCCAAAATGATATTTATTTGGCCACGGACCCGCATCTCAAAATATTTAGTTCCGGGGACCCCCCAGAACCAAAATTTGAGTTACAAACGTTCGCTTTAAAAATACATATATTCAAAGATGTGCACACATTTTCATGACTTTTTCAAAAATAGCAGATCTACAAGCTCGCAGTGCGGCATTCGGTGCCGCGATGTGAGCTTGTATATCTGCTATTTTTCACTGGTTAAAGCATTCAATAATTCAAGGCCTAAATGGGTTAAATGGATCAGTTGGATTTTCAACTTGTTGACCGCTCCTTTAAATCCAGGCAACGTCTCCCCCCGCCCGCCCGCCCCCTCCACCTCCTCCTCCTCTCCTCCGCGGCCCGCGCGGCTCCGCTGCGTCAAGGTGGACTCGCCGGGCAAGCGGTCGGAGGTCATCTGCAAGAGCGAGGCCAGGAGCATCACCAAGATGGCCAACCAGGCCTGCCAGGAGGCGGAGCCTCTGGGAACGCTCAGCCACGCCCACTTCCTGGCCACGCTCTCCACCGCCAGGTACGGCCGTCATGAACACTGTTCAAATTGTCTTTTCACTAAAATTCCATTTTAGTTTCAGATATATATTAGTCACCTGAAATGTTTGTCTGATTTTAACTCATTTACCGTCTTTAAAAACATCGACTGAAGGGGTTAACTGCCACGTTGTCCTTACCTTTTAGCGTGGGCGCGTGAGAGGAACATTAGGGATTTTCTCACGGTTGAGGCGGTAAATTAGTTAAATCTACAGTTGATCTAGTCAACAAAAATGTATTTTGGCGGGGCTTGATGGCGCCATAATACCTGATTTAACACTTTGTTGCATGCTGAAAATAGCCGATCTAAAAGCTTACGACACGTTGTGAGCTTGTAGATCTGCTATTTTCAGATCACAACACCCGAGCGCAACCAAACATAAGATGACTTGTCTTTTAGTTCCACTGGATCTTTTCTCCACTAGTCTGTAACCTTTTAGTGTAGACACAATTGTCAATATATTTGGTCTTATATTTAGTCATCATAGCTTAGTATTTGTTTGGTTTTCATTAAGTTTCTGTCAGTGAAAAAAGGTAGTAGACGAAATGAAAATGTCATAGTTTTAATCTTGGAAAGGGTTGTCACACCAAATTCTGGGCCCTGGGTACAAGGATTCACTGCGGGCCCCCCATGAATGTTATTCATTGGAGGAGGGGGTTTAACCCATTTAGACTGGGAACGCATTATTTTGTGCTTTAACTATTGAAAAATTGCAGATCTACAAGCTCACAGCGCGCTGCAAGCTTGTAGATCGTGAAAAGGTTTTTTGAAAAACCTATATTTCTATGTCAGTGGTGCTCAAACCTTTACATGTAAAGGACCGCCAAAATGTTATGTATTTGGTTCCAGGGACCCCCCAGAAGCAAAATTTTAGTTACAAATGTTCATATACATATATTGAAAGATTTGCACACATTTTCATGACTTTTCAAAAATAGCACATCTACAAGCTCGGAGTGAGCTTGTATATCTGCTATTTTTCAATAGTTAAAGCATTAAATAATCCTAGGTGTAAATGGATTAATGTTATAAATGAACAGTGATAGTTTTAATGTTATAAATGAACAGTGATAGTTTTAATGTTATAAATGAACAGTGATAGTTTTAATGTTATAAATGAACAGTGATAGTTTTAATGTTATAAATGAACAGTGATAGTTTTAATGTTATAAATGAACAGTGGTTGTTTTAATGTTATAAATGAACAGTGATTGTATGTCATGGCCGTATGGCAGGCCTGCCACCCCCAGGGCTGCAGGCGGGGCTGGTAGCAGCAGCAGGGAGGAAGGCCTCCGGCTGGGCCTGGCGCTGCCCACTGCCAGTGCCTCTGGACCGGGCCTCCTGGGCCCCTCCATGCACCTCCTCCAGGAGGACCTCATCCTGCACCGCGGAGCCAACGCTTACATGGTGAGCCTCAGTGGTGTGAAGTTACTAAGTACATTTAATTACCGTATGCAAACTTAATCTAATTGAGTTCCATTGTACGGTGAAACAAGTCTCAGTCAATCATTTAGCACATACAGATCCTTCTCGAAAAATTAGAATATTGTGTGAAAAAGCATTGCAGATGCCCTAGCACCCCAAATCATAACCGACTTCGGAAACTTCCCACTGGACTTCAAACAACTCTGACTTCAGAAGGTTGACATTTCTCTATTATAAATCCTTGTTTTGAGTGGTCTCGTGTAATATTGTAATATTTTGAAATATGGACTTTTGATATTCATGAGCTTTATGCCAAAAAAAATGAAATTTTATGTATCTAGAATATATGAAAGTTTCAAGAAATGTATGAAAGTTTCAAGAAAATTTACTTTTACACAATATTCTAATTTTTCGAGAAGGATCTGTACTGTAACACAGCATAAGATCACAAAACTCAGTATTCCTTGTATTTATTTAATTATTTTTAAATACAAAATGTCAACGTGCTGTGCTTCCACTCCGGTTGTATAGCTAAATCAACATTAAGTTGACATTTTTCTTCAAAAAATTAAAATAACAAAATAAAAGTGTAAACGTTGTGTCCTGTTGTGTTGTCAGGCCTCCAACAGTCTGGGATCAGCCGGAGGACCGTCCACTTCAATAAGGAGACTGGGTAAGTCCCCATTTTCACTGTAGGGACAGCCCAGAACTACAACCAGAACTTTCCAGAACCAAGAACTTTCAAGAACCCGTGAAGTTCCGGGACCAAGTTCTGCTTACGTTTCCATATAACCAGAACTAATCGGGAAGGTCCCAAAAAAGGAGCAGTAGCGCTGCTGGCCCCGCCCATAGGTTCCCAGAACTAAAGTTTAGTTCTACCTCAGGAGCAGGAACTAAAAAAGGTTACAAGAACCTTGTCTGGAACCAGGCCGTACGCTATGGAAACAAAACCAGAACCAAAAAAATAGGTTCAGGTTCCTGAAAGTTCTTGTTCCTCCTTGCTGTGGAAAACGGCCTATAGACATCAAAGTGGGCTTGAGCCCCTGCCCTTTTAGCCGTCTGTAAAAAGTGCCCTCTCCAGACCATGGATGCAGTTTTTACTATGGTGAAAGAAATGCAAATGCCCCCTCTTTCCATGCCATACCTGAAGGCAGCATTCGAGAGAATTCCCTTGTCCAAACTCTCCTGAACTCTAATGCAGCATCTTATGTTGAAAGAATTGCTCTCTCTGTGTCGAAATCCATGCCGTTAAGCCACGTCTCCAGTATTGACTTGATGATGCTTAGTTCAGTGTGGTACGCAAGCACCGAAAATAGCCGACCTCCAAGATCACAACGCGTCGCGCTGCGATGCATTGTGAGCTTGGAGGTCGGCTATTTTCGATACTTTCACTAAAAGTCCCTTTTAGAAATTTCAGCCCCTGCCTCTCGAACATTCTCTGCACGTCCATGCTAGTGCTACTAAGACACACACACACACACACACACACACACACTAGGGCATTCACCGAATATTCGAATATTCGAATATCAAAACACTATTCGATTACTATAAACACTATTCGAAAAATCGCCGAAATTAATTTTAATATTATTTTCATTTTTTTTTTTGTTTCGTGACAAACAATATTTCTACAGTAGACATGCAGCTGTGAGCTCTGGTGTTAGTATTTCTCCTAATCCATTCATGTTTGATTGTTGTCAAATCCAACCACACTGTAGTGGCTAGCTTATGTGATTGATGTGCCGACTGCCGACATACACTGCTGGCCCGTCACTATAGATGACAGTCACTCAGTGTAGGAGGGGAGGGGAGGGGCTCTCCAGAACAAGCAAGCTCTGCTCGTTGCTGACAAAAGTGTGTAATTCTTTAGGCTACTTTACTTTATTGCTGCTGAGTTACGTTCCTCTTGCCGAGTATATCCAGTTTAGAGTAAGTAAGTAAGTAAATTTTATTTATATAGCACCTTTTACAGAGAGATCTCACAAAGTGCTTTACAGGCATTAAAAGAGAAAACAATAAAAACAAGGCAAAAGGCTATACAGTTAGTTACTAGGAAATACAAAATTAAAATCAAATACCAACAACAAAAGCCTGTTCAAATAGTAGTGTTTTGAGGTTGCTTTTAAAAATACCAACAGAGGCTGCGAATCTCAAGGTTTGTGGAAGAGCATTCCAAAGTTTGGGTGCCACAGCTTGAAAAGCCTTGTCACCTTTGGTTTTTAAGTGAGTCTTTGGAACCTTTAACAGACCCTGCTCAGCGGACCTTAGGACCCTTTCAGGCTCATAGCGTTCAACCAGATCTTTTATATAGCTTGGAGCCTGTCCATGCAGAGCCCTATATGTGAGCACCAGGACTTTAAACTGGACCCTGAAATGTACAGGGAGCCAGTGCAAGGCGGACAGAACTGGGGTGATGTGGCACCTTCTACTGGACCTGGTGAGCAGTCTGGCAGCAGCATTTTGAATTAGTTGTAGGCGGTCCATGGAGGTTTTACTGAGGCAGGTGAAAAGTGAGTTACAATAGTCTAGCCGAGATGAGACAAAAGCATGAATTATCATTTCCAGTTCTGGGTACGAGACAATTGATCTGAGTTTAGCGATGTTTCTAAGGTGGAAAAAACATGACCGGGTTATTGAACGGATATGGGTGTCGAGGTGCATGGACTGATTAAAATTAACACCAAGGTTTCTAAGATTGGGGCGGACATTGTCTTTGAGGGGGCCGATACTGTCGATTATAGTGGGAATAGTGCTTTCTGGAGCAACAATAAGCACCTCTGTCTTGGCCTCGTTTAACTGGAGGAAATTCTCTGATAACCAGGCCTTAATGGCTGACAAACATTCATGTAAAATATTAAAATTAAAAACATCAGGGCTCTTAGAGTTAAAAGAATAATAAAGCTGAATATCGTCTGCATAAAAGTGATAAGACATACCATTAAAAGTGCTGATAAGGTGACCTAGTGGTAACATGTAAAGTGCAAATAAGGTTGGTCCCAGGACTGAGCCTTGGGGGACCCCGTAGGAGAGGGGAGCAGAGGTTGACACATGTGTGCCAACAGCTACTGAGAAACTCCTGTCCTTAAGGTAAGAGGAGAACCAGTTAAGGGCACTCCCTGTGATTCCCACACGGTTTCTAAGCCTATTTATTAACACCGAGTGGTCCAGCGTGTCAAAAGCTGCACTCATATCCAACAGCACCAGAATTGTTCCTCTGCCTACATCCGATGACATCATTAAATCACTTGATACTCTTAAAAGTGCTGTCTCAGTTGAATGCATTTGTCTAAAACCTGACTGGAACTTATCTAAAATACTGTGGTCATTTAAAACGGTTAAAAGTTGATTTGCAACGATTTTCTCTAAAATCTTGGATATGAAAGGGAGCTTGGAGATCGGACGATAATTGCTGGGGGATTCAGGATCTAAACCAGGTTTCTTTAAAAGCGGATGTACAGTGGCGGTTTTAAAATAGGAGGGGACATGACCAGAGACTAAGGAGAGGTTTAAAATGTTGAGCAGAGATGGGCCTATAGTGGTGAGAACATCTTTTAAAATAGTAGTTGGAATTACATCTAGTGGGCTAGAGGAGGTTTTCATGCTAGTGACAAGTTCTGTTAATTGAATAATTGAAATTGGAGCAAAGGAGTCCAGGATGGACTGATGGTCAAGAGCTAGAATAGGAGTGGGAGGGGAGGGGATGATGCTTGCCCTAATACTAACAACTTTGTTCACAAAGAACATGAGGAAGTTATTGCATTCATTAACCGAAAAAACAGGGGGGGCGGGTGTTTGTGGACTTACAATGCTATTGATTGTGTCAAAGAGTACTTTGGGATTTCGCCTGCTAGAGGTAATTAATTTGGCGAAATAGGCAGCTCTTGCCTCCTTGACCATGGAGTTAAAATCATTAAAAAGAGATTTAAGATGTAGACGGTGGATCTCGAGATTAGAGGATTTCCACCGGCGCTCAACGCTTCTACACTTTCTGCGGAGACTACGAATGTCATCGTTTAACCATGGAGCTTTATTTAAAGTGCGGACAGTGCAAGATTTAAAAGGAGCGACTACATCTAAAATAGCTGAGCAGTGGGAGTTAAAACTATGAACTAAAAAATCTATATTTCCATTGTCATTGGGAGGCATTGTCAGACTGTTAAAAGCAGCTGAGAATTTTTGGGCTGACAAGCCATTTATCATACGCGATTTTTTAACTCGCGTTCCGGCCACAGTGTCAGGATTAAAAGATATATTAAAAACTAGGGCTTTATGGTCAGTCGTGGTCATGTCTTTTGCAACAATATTGTCCACTGCTAAACCAAAGCTAAAAACAAGATCCAGAGTGTTGCCCTTATTGTGTGTGGCACCTGAGACATGTTGTATAAGATTAAAAGATTCTGTAATACTGATAAAATTCATTGCAGCGCTGTCTGTGCTCTTATTAATGTGAAAATTAAAATCACCAAGTAAAATAAATCTCTCAAAACTAATGATGGTGGTTAAAAGGTCACTAAAATCAGATAAAAAAGAGCTGCTAAAACCAGGGGGCCGATAAATTAAAATACAATAAAAAGGGTTTGTGCGCCCTACCTTAGTAATTAAAAGTTCAAAGGAGCTATAAGAACCGGCATTTACCATCCTAGAAGGGAAACAGTCTCTGTATATGAGTGCCAGGCCGCCACCTGTATTTGACCCGGCTGGCCTGGAAACACAAGTGAATGAGCACTTCGGTGGGCACAGTTCAATTAGTGACATGTACTCGTCTGACATTTGCCATGTTTCAGTGATACAGAAGATGTCCAGTTTATTTGCTGTGAAAAAGTCATTTAGGAGGAATGATGACTGGGTGATAGAGCGGGCATTTAACAATGTCATTTTGATGGTGTTGGGAATCAGGGGGTCTGAGAGTGAAAGTGGTTGGTGGGATGGGGTGAGTGGGGTGATATTTCCAAGATTTGCTCTTCTGGTGTTGGGCTGGGATCCAGTAGTGGCTGATGGTCTATGAGAAATAATTACAGGAATTGGTATATAATCTTGGTAAATGGTTGGGGGGGGATTACGTTTTGGCTGGCGTCATTCTGTTGCAAGATAGTGGGAGATGTTACTTGCCATGATTTTTTTGCCACTCTGGTTGAGGTGTACTAAATCCTGGTAAAGTGATGGGATTTTCCAAAAGTGGTCAAAATTACTAATATAGCCATACCCGCAGGCTTGGCAGAAAATTTGCAGCCAGTTGTCGATGCCATAAATGCGACTGAACATTTCAGGGCCACGGTGGAGGGAAGGGATTAGGCCCAGAAAAATAACAGATTTATTTAGGTTTTCAACTGTATTTGCCAGGACTTCGTAGTCTGACCTCATTTTTGATGCTTGTTTATGCCTAATATCGTTGAAACCTACATTAAAAATCACTGTGTGGGCAGAGGGGTGACGTTGGAGAATGATAGGAATGTGGGGAACTAGGTCGATAATTTTGGCACCAGAGAATGAATAGGTGATACAATTGGGAACTGAAACTTCACGGATTATCGAGTCTCCTAATACAATGTAATCTGGTGAAGAAGTGAAGGGGAGGTCCTTGTTGATCGAGATCGATGCTGCCGATCTAGTGTGTAGTGACAGGGTGTTGGACACAGCTGGAGGACACCCTTCTCTTTACAGTAGCTCTTTCGGACCGCGCTTCACTGCAACCACGTTGATGTCATGCTTCATATTCAAATGTATCTCCTTTTTAAACCATAAAAGTACTTAAGCGTCCGCCGTTTTATTTATGATAACGGGTCGAGAGTTTCGCGACACGGATTGGAGTGGAATTGATGATCTTGTAAAGCTTGTGTTACATACTGTATACTTCTATACTATAGCATGTGATGTAATGTAATCATAACCCATCTTAGCCTTGTCTGTTGTACTGGTCGAGACTCGAGTCACACCAGCCTTCATTAACATTGGAATGAGTCTCGGTACATATTAATGGCCTGCTAAGTAGCGGAGGTGTCAACGACATGCGTGTGAAGTCATTAACATAGCGTTCATCCCATCAAACAATCACTATAATGCCTGGATCCCGAGGCTAAACAATTCACAATAGCCTACAACACTGCTTGTAACGAACAAGGATGGACAGTATAAATGTGGTTGTTGAAGATAGATAGGATAGGCTTGAACAGTTATTTTCGGAGTTTTCCTAGTAAAATGAACTCGTTTTTCGTCGCAAGTTTCATCAGCATGTTTATGCTATGTTCAGTCGTATGCTATGTTCAGTCGTAAGACAGTGCAGCGTGTCAAAAATAGCAGATGTACAAGCTCACAACGCGTCTATCCGCGACGCATTGTGCATTGTAGGTCTGTTCCAAAGGGTCCGTTCTCTCTCTGCTGCTTGAGTTCTGCATCCACCAGTGAAAACCTCTCACAGCCAATCGATGGCTGTTATTTCACGAACAGAGGTTAACCCGTTAATTGCTGGTTGTTTTTAAGGCTCGCAAAGGAGCGTTTTAATGATTTATTAGATTACAAAAATACCCGTTGAATTCCGAATATTCGAATACTTTGAGGTCGAATAATTCGAATTCTAAAAATCACTATTCGTGAATGCCCTAACACACACACACACACACACACACACACACACACACACACACACACACACGATGAGCATGCAGAGCCAGAGAAATATAAGATGGATTTCTGGACAAAAGTCAGTTAGTATTGGGCTCTTCCTCTTCCAGTCTCTCGCCGGATTTGGCTCGATTTTCGTTCCAGAAAACAGTATGAATACTGTATGGTGGATACAGTATGTCGTATTTGAGGGGAATTAACAAGGGAAGACAAGCGGTTGATACCAAGCCAGTCCATAACCAAGCAAGCAGTACAGAGTTGAGTGCCAACCCAAGGCTGCTAACATTTGTTGCACTACTTTGCAATTACCAGGAGGAGGTGCTGGTGTTGATGAGGTTCCATAAACACAGCCAAGTAAAGTAGTGATGATAGCATGGGCAGTGGCTGAACTGTGTTCTGTTTGGTTTGTTATTCAGAACGATACATTCCTTAGGGCCATGAAACAGAAAATCACTTTTTCTATAAATATATATTATATCAATGAGTCACTTGTGATAGGAAGCAGTGATATGGCTCAATTTGCCCATAGGCTTGGGGATTCAGAGCTTTCTGCTGTCTCTGTAGCCATTTCTGTGTACTTCCAGTTTCTAGGTCGAAAATAAATATTTCGCGACACTCATTAAATATTAGCTCACACTGTTCTATTGTGCAATGTGACGTAGGCATATCTAATTAATATTAACGTTTGTTTAATATAGAGTTGTATCAAGGGGGGGGGGGGGCGTGGTTCCATTCTGCCCTCGTTGTGGCGTCTCGTGTTGTTCAGAGCATAGACTGTAGGGCTGTCGCAGTGGGGCACTTGTTGATTAGATTCGGCAACTCCATGTTCTATAACCAGTTAAAATGTGCAAGTATTTTACAAACAAGCTGTCTGAGCTTTTATCCATGGACACACTTTCTCCAGCTCTGGACTGTTTACCATGGAACCGAAGAAGAAGGGACAGCTATCGCCGATAGCTATTTTCTGCTGTGTGTGTGTGTGTGTGTGTGTGTGTGTGTGTGTGTGTGTGTGTGTGTGTGTGTGTGTGTGTGTGTGTGTGTGTGTGTGTGTGTGTGTGTGTGTGTGTGTGTGTGTGTGTGTGTGTGTGTGTGTGTGTGTGTGTGCGTCGTGACAGTGCGCGCGCACACACACAACGTCCACACACGAAAAATAGCAGATCTACAAGCTCACAACGCGAATGTGAGCTTGTATATCGGCTATGTAGCCGAGCTAAATAGCCGTAGAGCCGAAACCAACGTGTTTACATGAGAAGCTGCTGCTGCTACGGCTATTAGCTCGGCTACATAGCTGATATACAAGCTCACAATGCGTCACTTTCGCGACGCGTTGTGAGCTTGTAGATCTGCTATTTTTCGTGTGTGGACGTTGTGTGTGTGTGCGCGCACTGTCACGACGCACGCACGCGCGTGTGCACACACACACACACACACACACACACACACACACAGTAAATAGCTATCGGCGATAGCTTAGCGTCCCTTCGGTTCCGTGGTAAACAGTCCAGAGCTGGAGAAAGTGTGTCCATGGATAAAAGCTCAGACAGCTTGTTTGTAAAATACTTGCCCATTTTAACTGGTTATAGAACATGGAGTTACCGAATCTTTATACTTTTTACACCTCCAATGGCTGGTTTAAAAAAAAAATCCGAAACGGAAACAGCAACACTGCTTAGCTCTGTCTCTCTGATAGTTCTAACACAATGATGTGCACGCATTACTCCGCCCCCTCCCCCCACAACAGCAGATAACCACGCCTACATTTCAGATTTCTTTTCATGTTCTGAAATCCCATAAAACAAATAAAGAGGCGGGGTTTCTTATCCCTTTAAGTCACAACATCCTACTGTCCCTTCAGTGTGGATGTACTTGGCTCAAATAGGTTTATTGTTTGTATTGGCAGAGAAGGAAGGAGTCTTATCACCTTTTCAATGCGCTCCAGTGGTTTTCAACCAGTGGTCCCTGAGGGGTTTCCAGGCGGTCCCCAGCTAAATGATGGAGAGTCTGTAACCAAATGGAACCTTATAGATCTTGAACTCCTGGGAATGTAAAATGCTTTCATTTTACACTTGAGTTAAATTATTGTTAAACATCTGCATTAATTTACAAGAAGTCTACACAATTACAGAAAGTAGAAGAATTGTTATTTTTATCAATGTTTGTCTGTTATCTCTCCTATGGCACCCACATCAATACATCATGGAATAGTGGACACGATCTTATCCAGCAATAACAAAATATGAAACGTTTTGGGTCTGAGAGGCAAAATCTCATCAAATGGAGGTCCGCGGCTCAAATGGCAAATAGATAATGGACCTTGAAATAAAAAGGGTTGAAAACCACTGCGCCTGGGAGATGGATTGCAGAGGCGCAACACCTCACCTACCTTCAGCTCCCAGTACTTGCTGGTCACCCAAGTCGTGACTTAATCCCACTTGTGTTGGGGATATGCCCAAGATCTAACTCAGAACCTTGTGGGCCTAAGGCAAACTGAACTACAGGACAGGACATATCCCAGGATCCAAAAGTAGTGGTTCCTTTCACTCTCATTGCAAGGCAATAAAAGTCTCTCAAAATGAGGCTTTCAACGCTAACCGGATGCAAACAAAGTGGATTGGCCAATTTATAAAAGTCTCTAGAGAACTATCTAACTACAAAGTAAGATATTCTTGATTGTCATGGTAGTAGAACCAGTGCCCAGGTAGCTAGCTACAGTACATCAACCTTGGTTCTACCAAAGTTGAACATTACATAAGTACTAGCAGATGACTAGCAGTTTTCTTGCCTTGAGGCCTTTTGAGAAGAATGAATGCCTTCAGTATTCCACGAGTTCAGACTTTTATGAGCTGGAAATGCATTTTCTGAGAAAAAGGACGACAGTTGACCAGGGGTTAGCAGCGCCAGAGTGCACGCACATCACTACAGCTGCTCTGACTTGAGGACACTGTGCTCACTGAAGGGAAGCAATGCTTGTTTTATGAGGAGATCAGTCTTGGTGGTATTTTGACTGTTTTAGTCCAGGGGTCTTCAATGTTTTCAGGCCAAGGAACCCTTAGTTGAGAGAGAGATGAAGCAGGGACCCCCACAACCTGTTTATAGATTCCATATAGTTTAATTGTTTGACAGCACAGTCATCAGCGTATTTTGGATTCATGTCAATTTGTGTCTTTGAACCGTAAATACATAATAAACTTGACCTTTCACTCTCTACTTAGTGTGCTCTTTTTTCCCCTTTACACCAAACCTCTTTAGCAGATGTACAAGCTCACAACGCCTCGCAGCGCGAGGCGTTGTGAGCTTGTAGATCTGCTATTTTTGGCTAAAGTTCTCAGAATATGGACACTACAGGGTTCAAGTGGTTAATATAAAAAAGTAGAAAAAAGTTTCTATCACACAAAGATTTGGAGGACCCCCTGAAGTAACTCTCCTCCCTAGGGGTCCCAGACCCCCTGTTGAAGACCCTTGTTTTAGTCAACTAAATATAAGATTTTAGTTTACTAAATTTTCAGTTTATTTCTGTCGACAGTAATGTATTTTGGCGGGCCTTGATGGCATCTTAAAGACCTGATTTTACTCTTGGTTGCATGCTGAAATTGGCCAATCTACGCGTCGCAGCGCGACGTGTTGTGAGCTTGTAGATTAGTGCAACACCAAATGTAAAATGATATTTAAGGCTACTGTCTCTCTTTTTCACTTGTCCCTCCCTAACATTTTAGTCTAGTTTTTATTTGTTGATGAAATTGTTGATATATTTCGTTTTAGTCATCATAGCTTAGTTTTTATTTACACTGCTCCAAAAAATAAAGGGAACACCCAAAAAACCCAACATAGACCTGCCAGTCCTACTGTATGTGTTCTCTGGCAAATGTCAATCGGGCTGCACGGTGTTGGGCTGTGAGCACAGGCCCCACTTGTGGACGTCGGGCCCTCATACCACCATCATGGAGTCTGTTTCTCACAGTTTGAGCAGAAACATTCACATTAGTGGCCTGCTGAAGGTCGTTTTGTAGGGCTCTGGCAGTGCTCCTCCTGTTCCTCCTTGCACAAAGGACCAGATAGCGGTCCTGCGGCTGGGTTGTTGTCCTCCTACGGCCCCCTCCACGTCTCCTGGTGTACTGGCCTGTCTCCTGGTATCGCCTCCATGCTCTGGACACTGTGCTGGGAGACACAGCAAACCTTCTTGCCACAGTGCGCATTGATGTGCCATCCTGGATGAGCAGCACTACCTGAGCAACTTCTGTGGGTTGCAGATACCGCCTCATGCTACCTCTAGTGGTCAGGGCACTGGCAAAATCCAAAACTAACCAAAAATCTGCCAGAAAGGATGAGGACAGGCAAATGGTCTGTGGCCACCACCTGCAAAACTATTCCTTTTTTAGGGGTTGTCTTGCAAATTGCCTCATTTTCACCTGTTGTCTTTTCCATTTGCACAACAGCAGATGAAACTGATTCATAATCAGTGTTGCTTCCTAACTGGCCAGGTTGATATCCCAAAAGTGTGATTGACTTGGAGTTACATTGCAATGATTATGCATTCCCTTTATTTTTTTGAGCAGTGTAGTTTTCTTCAGTGAAAAATGGTAGTTGACGAACATTCGTTTAGTCGGCGAAATTATCACTGATGAGCCCTAACAGCAGCTCCTCCAAGGTTTTTAAACCTTTAAAGTGATGATAAAACGTTTGCAGAAGACATCACACTCTAAAGCTTAATTAGACACTCTTCCCGTTAAAGCTTAATTAGAATCATCTTTATTGTCACTTCACAGGTTTACAGGTGTAAAAAATGTCTGTGTGGAATTAGTTTTCTCGTATGGGCCCCCATCATTTTGTAGATTTTGTGAGAATAGAGAATAGTTTTTTTTTTCAGTACCAAGTAAAGGTACTCAAGTCTGTTTAAAACATAGCAGATCTACAAGCTTCTAAATCAGCCATTGTTGCAATATCTGATGCATAAAATTGGGCTTAAGGTGGTTAATGTACGTATATATTGAGATAATAATCTAAATCTGCAAAGTATTGAAAAATTTAAATCCTCAAGTAAAGTTAATATAGCCTCCAAAAGTGTGCTTGAGTACAGTACTCGAATAAATGTTCTGGTGTTCCAGATCGCCGCGGCGTAGCGAGAGGCTGACGTGAACTACTGTCGTAATGACTTTTACAAAATGAGTTGTGTGTTTTATGAGCCGTGAACATAATGATCGCACGCGGAGCTACGCCCCAAAAATTGTTTTCTTTAAGACTCTTTCAAATGGAACCCAAATGGCCATCAAGTCAGCCATTTGTGAGATATCAGCGGCATGTAAGATTTATTGCCTCGGTCACAGTTTTGTCATTCTGTGTCTGTGTGTTTGTAAATGAAACCTTGTTTTTATTTTCCTTCTGTGCTTGCATGCAGGCACTCCAACCTACCACCTACCTCCAGTCAAGGCTCCCGTGGGCGGAAAGAAGAAGAGCTCAAAGCATTGCTTCCTCTGTGGCAAAAAGACGGGCCTGGCCACCAGCTACGAGTGCAGGTACCTCACTTACGTTCAGGGAAAAGATTTATACAGGGTTCCCACGGTCATGAAATTCCTGGAAATATTTTGAAATTAGAAAAATATTTTTCCAGTAGTGGAAAAGTTTTGGAATTCATCAAGGGTCCTGGAAGGTCCTGGAAAGAATAGCTCTGCATTGTCTTTGGCTATTGATTTTGTTAATACCTCTGAAATGACAAATTAAACATTGGCCAAATTGTCAAATATTAGAGGTAGAAATTGTGAAAATAGCCGATCTACATGCTCACAATGCCTCGCGTTGCGAGGCGTTGTGAGCATGTAGATCGGCTATTTTCACAATAAAACCGTGTTATACAAAATTCCTCAACTCTTAGTGCTCGTCAGGGTGCCGTGGTCCCCAGTTCAAATTTGATTATTTCGGGGGTCTCGGCCTGAAAAGGTTGAACCACTGGCATACACTACCTGTCTTTGGGCATTGCACATAGGAGTAAGCGACTCGTTATTGAGCTGAATTATTGTTATATAGTCCTGGAAATTGGGTTCAATATTCTGGAAAAGTTTTGGAAAAGTTTTGGAAATTAATTGGTAAAAATGTGTGGTAACCCTGTTTATAACGCTAGGGCAGTCATGATTATGACATTTTACATGGCGATTAATTGTCACTCAATCGATTAACAATTTCATTGTGTTTTTGTCGTTGGCAATTACATCTCCGTTTGCCTTGTAGGCTTTGAAGTTGCACACGGCACGTCGGCACATATGACACGTAATCTAAATATACAAAGAAATGATTTACATATTTGACAACTTTATCTACAACTTTCCAACACCCCATCGTGCATTGCGCAGAAGGTGTGTGGCAGTTTCCGGCGCCGCAGCCGAGTGTGATCTACAAGCTCATAACGGTTGCATCTGCGACACGACGTGAGCTTGTATGTCTGCTGTTAACCAGAAGTGTCCCGCAGATAATTCTAAAGTAAATTCTCATGGAAACAGGTGGATACTTAAAAAAGAACATTGATAGTGGAAATAGCCGATCTACAAGCTTGCGACGCATTTTGAGTTTGTAGATCTGCTATTTCCACTATTTTTAAACATTTTTCAACATGGAAACGATTATGACAAAATAATTGCGATTATGTCAAATAATTGCTATTAGAGGATTATGTAATTGTGACATGGCCTCTACAACACAACTCAAATTGAAGAATGATTTCCCACTCATCATCATCATCATCATTATCACTAGAAAGATGGAATTCTGGGAAATTGCAAGTATGGTTGCCGTTTTTGACCTTTTGACCCTCATTACTTGCACTGTAGCATATTTCGTTGTGTTCTTTTTCAATCTACATCAAATCCCCCCCAAAACCGATGATCTCTACAAGCTCACAACGTGTCGACACGCAAGCTTGTAGATCTGCCATCAGAATAGGATTGGCTACTGGGGTCTGCTCTTTTTCCCCTCTACACCAAACCTCTTTGCCAAAAATAGCCAATCTACAAGCTCACAACGCCTTGCGCTCTGCGAGGCGTTGTGAGCTTGTAGATCTGCTATTTTTGGCTAAAGTTCTCAGAATAAGGACACTAGGGTTGAAGTTGTTAATATAAAAAAGACCCCTGCTGTAGTAACAATGTCAATTAGGGGTGCCGTGGATGAAAACAATATTCACAGGGGTGCCCTGAGCCAAAAATGTTTGTGAACCACTGGTAAAGAGGGCAAAAAGAAGTCTAGAGCCCTGGGGGACATGGGTCAATGAAGTGTGTAGAGTTTTAAGTGGTTGAAGGCACATTGAGTATTATTCTGCAGCTTGTTGGTTGTAAGCATGACTCATAAAGTCCAACAGAAAGCAGGCCAAGTTGGCCTCAATTCTTTATTCCCATTCTGTCCTTCAATTCCTGCCAACAGGGAAAAGCCAAGCCCATAATCGCTCACGTTCTGGAGAGTGAGCTTGTAGATCGGCTCTTTTCAGCACGCAACCAAGTGTAAAATCAGCCGTTACAATGTCATCAAGGCCTGCCAAAATACATTTCAGTTGACTAAATCAACTGTAGATTTAGTCGCCTAAAATCTTATGATATTTAGTCAACTAAAATTAGACTAAAACTAAAACCTTTCAGTGTTGTCAAAAACAACACTGCATCGCACTTCCGGAGCGTCTTTTGGAACCCATGGGGAGCGTCATGGCCGGCGGTCACGCGTTTCCCTTCCCGTCCTTCAGAAAGAGCTTCCTCGCTTTGTAGGCACTGCCCTCTGTGGACGTGACATTTTCCTGTGTCATTGTGTTCAAACAGCTGTCTTGTCTTCATAAAGTATGAATCTGGTTGATATGATGGCAGCCTTTGACCATATATGGTTATGGCCAATGTTTTCCTGTAGTAATGCAGGGGATTGTCAAAATAGCCGGACAGGATATTTGGCAGTGACAACACAGAAGTGTGTGTGGGTGGGGGGGGGAATTAATTATCATAACGACAAAAATGGGCAGAAAAATGGGCAAAAAGATTTATTGGCTACTCTAAATTTGATTTATTTATTCATTGACCTTCCATCCAGCTTCAACCGCTTATCCGGAATCGGGTCGCGTGGGTTAACAGGTCCAACTGAGACTTCCAGATTTCCTTATCGCGAGCAACTTCCTCCACACCCTCAGGGAGTATACCGAGGCATTCCCAAGCCAGTTTGGAGATATAGTCATTCCATCTGGTCTTTGGTTTGCCACGGGGTCTCCTCCCAGTGGGACGTGCATCGAGGACCTTCCTAGGAAGGCGCTCGGGGGGCATCCGTACTAGATGCCCGAACCACCTAAGCTGACTCCTTTCGCCGCGATTTTCTTACCTTTTAACACAGGTAAGAAAATAGCAGATCTACAAGCTCGCCGCTGTGAGCTTGTAGATCTGCTATTTTTCAATAGCTAAAGCATAAAATGATCTAAATTGACGGTCTAAATTGCTTAACCAAAAATGTGTTTTTTCTGCTCCATTTCCTCAGGTGCGGCCACAACTTCTGCGCCACGCACCGCTACGCAGAGACCCACGACTGCACGTACGACTATAAGAGCGCAGGACGCCGCTTCCTCCAGGACACCAACCCCATCATCAGCACCCCCAAACTGCCCAAAATCTAAACCCCATCATCAGCACCCCCAAACTGCCCAAAATCTAAACCCCATCATCAGCACCCCCAAACTGCCCAAAATCTAGACCACAGCCAGGAGCCCCCAGGCCACGGAACCCCCAACCCTACCACATTTGATACGGTTTTGTTATCTCTGGGACCTACAGTCTACACTGTAAAACTCTTAGTTAACTCCTGAGAGCGTGCAAATGGAACTAAATGGTTCCTCGCAGGGTCCATTCGGTAGGGCTGTCACATTTATTACGTAATGATCGTCTAATCGCATTTGATTATTTGAGAGAAAAATTATCGTCATGTAAAATGTCATAATCGTGACAGCCCTAACATTCGGTTCCATTTGCATTGCTCTCTTGAGTTAACAGGCCCTTGGTTACATTTGTACACTTGAGTTTACAAATTGGTAAAGGGTTTCGATTTGGTTCTATCTGTACACTCGCAGAGTTTTACAGACCCGTTAAAGTGTCCGTTTTGGACCTTGTGATTGTCCTCCGAACCGGACGTTAAGAACCAAGTGATCTTGGGACTCCACACACAGACCTCCGATCTTACAACCCAACGAGGAAAAGAATGAACATTCACGAGTGAACGTTACAAATGAAAGACGAAAAAGAACTTTTTATTCACCGCTGTGTGCTTTTGTTTTTTTTAATCAACCAAGTTTGCTTAAAGCAGAACTAAGCAGTTTTCTGCTGACATAAGCAGGAATCATGCAATTGCTTATTTTAAAAAGATATTTTTATTTTATTCAGGCGGCTAACAATGCTTCCTAAAGAAATGTTGTGTGTGTGACACTTTCCTGGGGCTACAATCTGCCTCCGAAACTATTATTGTTATCTGTGAGAAGTTCTGTCATTGGTTGATTAAACTGGGTGCCCATCCAAAATAACAGACCAATCAGGACCGCCTCTTGTTCTTGTTAAGATTGGTTGACCTGTCTGTCAATCCTTTTAGCCCCGGTCGGCTGGTTCATGCACCAATGAGCTGCTAATGACAGAGCTTCTGACAGATAAAATAATAGTTTTGGAGGTAGACTGCGGCTCCTAGAAGCGCCACAGAGACTAGATTTGTTTAAGGAGCATTGTTAGCCGCCTGAATATAATAAAATAAAAATAAGCAATTGCATGATTCCTGCTTATGTCAGCAGAAAACGGCTTATTTCTGCTTTAATATAAAACTTTGAATTCAAAAACATATATATATATATATATATGAAAGCCAAGTGTGAAACCGACAACAAGAGATCTACGAATGCAGAAACGGCACACAGGCCGGAGTAGCCTTTACCTCTGGACAATGTGAAGAAAACAAGAAGGTAGTTCACCCCAAAAGTTTGTTTTGGGGGTGGCTACGTTTTTTTGTGGCTACCATAATTTTTTCCCATAGCAAAAAAATAAAAAAAACACCTTCGATGTGTGCATGTACATAAGGTAACGTTGAAGAGAATTATGTCTAATCGCACGTTTTAAACTTTTTTTTGTTTTGATTATTTTGTCACTTATTTTATTTTGTTTTTAAACTTTGAATAGGACTGCAAGTCACTTTTCATGCGACAAGTCTTTGAGAGATGCACTTTAGAATTCTCATATTTATATAAATGTTTGTCCTTCCATTTTGGGGATTTGGGGGGGGGGCGTGTTTTTTTGTCTTTTTTTCATGAAGTGTTTACGTTGTCTTTTCGAGATTTTTTATATTAAGCACCTCTTCCTCGTGCCCGTTTCTTCTTAAGGCCAATTCACACTTTGAGTGGCGAGTGTCGACCTACACATCGCACTGACGCGTTCATATTGAAAATAGACGATCTACATGCTCACAAGCATGTAGATCTGCTATTTTCACAATATTTATCTGCGGAACCGAGTGCTTGTCAGGGTGGGGGTCCCCAGTTCATGTAAGCAATTTACCCCGAGTGAGAGGACATTATGCTGCGCCGAGTCCGATAACACCCGCACTCAGGACATTATGAGAGCATAATGTCCGACCCCGAGTGGTAAATAGCTTTTCTACCACTTTTTCCCGTATACATGAAAGAAAACACATAGTTGTAACTTGCAAGGATCTTAAGTTACAATCATTATTGCCTATAAAACTTCCGCGAGACAGCAGATAGTTCCACAAACAACATCTTCTACTCACCAACAGATGGCGCCAACTCCATAGTAATCCATGCGTCTAGCTTACAGCTAAGCTAACGTCAGTTAAAAGCACCGTTCCGGCCGTAAATAGAGGCTGTTCGCTTCCAGAAAGGCATAGGTTCAGAGAAAAGGGGCTTTAAAGTTGGCGGATTGCATTGGATCCAAATAAATCGGCGACGATAGTACGCACGTTAGTAAACATAGGACCGCTGCGACCTTCATTTGTTGGTTGGGGGAAAGTCCCCGGATGTACACTGAGGCGCATTGATCTCGGACACACAACTTTGCGGCAGTTGTCCTCTCATAACCTCCGGAATTTAGCCAATCAGAATCCAGTATTTGAACACGTGACTCGAAAAAGTGGTAGAAATATGTTTCTTTTTCAGGGTCACGGCCTAAAAAGGTTTGAGAACCCCTGCTATAGAGCATTAACAAATTCATCCACCAGGGGCATTGACAACTCATTCTTATGACTTCCTATCTAGCCAAGCTTTATAAACTATATATTTTTTTTGAAGCGCCATGTACATGGTGTCCGTTTTGAGGTACTGCAGTTGGGGCCAGAAACATTAACGCGCATCTAGGCTTTGTATTGACGCGCGTTCATACCGGAAGTGCTCGTTCATGAATTATAGCCCCAGCGTGTCCATGAACACAAACTATGACGCAAAAGACGTCACATAGGCCCCACTACGTCACGGTTTTACTACCCGGAAGAAGGGGTGAAAACGCCTCATGCGCTGGGTGAGCAACTCATTGCAAGTGGACGGGCGGGAATATCTGGTGTCCTCTCTATTCTTCTTATAACTCTATGGGTACTCCACACCGTCGCCCGCAGGTCCTCCTCCGCGACACTCTTTGTGTCGTTTTTACGTCGTTTCGTAATGCGACGATTGCCGCTCAAAGCATAAATTGGCCTTTACACGGGCACACACACACACACACTTACATACTGGCATCACTGTAATAATAATAGTCTTTATGGGAAAAATACAGTACACTCAGTTTATTTATGATTTATATACAGTATATATATATATATATACACACTCTGAACAGATTTATTTAACTTCAAGGTCCGTTTTGAAATAATTAAGTATGCAATGTGTGTAGGTGTGTTCTGTATGTATGTATGTCGGCTGTGATGTTTGTCTTTGAAGTGATTTTATTTCGCTAGGACATGCAAGGGTGCTTATGGTCGCTGTCGGGTGGAAACCACAAGCTTTACTTTTCAGGAAATGGGAGGTCACAAGCTCTTGTTAATACTATTCATTGGTTCAGAATTGATCAAATCCAAAGAGCCTTGACCACTTTGACTTAAATGTAAAGTGCATTGTGGCTCGTGAGCTGGTAGATCTGTAGGTCCTACAGTTTTTGGTCACGCCCTAATTTACAGTACAGAATAAAACGGAATAAAGCCATAATAAGAAATTATGTGTTCGTAATTAGAAATAATGTTTTCATTAGACAGAAACAAACACAGTTATACCTTAATTATCCCTACATTATTTTCTAATTAGAAATCGAATAAGTGCTGGAACACACTGCCCGGACCTTTTGAGCCGATTGTGCCGTCGCCGGCCAATTTTGGCGCTCGCCGGCAAAAAGGGTGATCTGCCGCAAGATCGGGCTGCTCGCCAAGGTTTTGCTCATTTTGTGTGAAAAGCACTGCGAGAAGATCTGGCCGCGATTATAGCGCTCAGCGATTTCTTCCCAAGCGTTTCTAGATATCTAGAAACGCTCTGTCGCAAACTGGACTTACAGTATGAAAGAGGTTGCGCACCCTGAGAAGATCCATGTTAAATGATTAGAACATAATGTAGGGGTAATTAAGGTATATTCTGTCTAATGAAAACATTATTTCTAATTACAGACATTATGTCTTATTATGGCTTTATTCTGTCTTATTCTGTACTGTAAATTAGGGTGGGACCCAGTTTTTGTCCTGGCAAAAATAAATTCTAACAAAACATGAAGTTGAAATGTGGAGACGGGAGGTTTCTACCCGACTGCTGTTATGGAGTTGCGTCTATACTGTAAGGTTATGCTGTTATTTCTACAGTAAGGTGGTTGCCATAAATTCTCTTTTGTATTTTATCCCTTTTTTATGCACAGCTCTTGTTGCAAAAAAAAGACAGAAAAAAAAACATTAAACTGTCGGTAATAATATCTATTGAGGTTTGATCTAATAAATTAAGTTTGTCTTTCCATTCATGTCTGTCACTTTACTTTTGAACATTGGATAGAAAGCAATAAAATGTTTTTTTCTTTTTTTTTTTTCTTTTTTATACACCGATCCCTTAGCTGAGAGAGCGCTGAAGCAGGAACCCCCGATGTAAGATCGGTTAATATTGAAACATCCGGTTAACAGCAGACATACAAGCTCACGTTGCGTCGCAGATGCAACCGTTGTGAGCTTGCAGATCACACTTGGCTGTGGCGCCGGAAGCTGCCGCACACCTTCTGCGCAATGCACAATGGGACGTTGGAAAGTTGTGGATATTAACCACTAGAAACCATATTCCATATTAGAACTTTTGCCAAAAATAGCCGATCTACAATCTTGTAGATCAGCTATTTTCAGCAAAGAGGTTTGGTGTAGAGGGGAAGAAAAAGAGTAGACTAAGAGAGTGAAAGGTCAAGTTTATTAAGTATTGACCGTTCAAGTAGTATCTGAAAACACAAATTGACATGAATCCAAAATACGATGATGATTATGCTGTCAAACAATGAAACTATATGGAATCTATGAAAAGTTTGTGGGGGTCCCTGCTTCATCTCTCTCTCAACTAAGGGGTCCTTGGCCTAAAAACGTTGAAGACCCCTGGTTTAAACGGTTATTCGCGTTAGATTCAGAACATGCTGTATAATACCATATTTTCTCCATTAAGGATAATGAATCTGAAAAAATACTCCTGTTCTTCTTTTATCAAATCACATTGTGTTTTGTTCCTGTTCAGATGAGTCATTGCATAAAATGCCAGGTCATGGTTTTGTTCGTTGTTCTGTCCCACACACACAACCTGGGTCATGTCAGTGTGCGTGCATCTTCATTTGTATACTTGATCTTCTCTCTGGGTTTCATTTCATCCAAGGTAATGATGCTGTAGTGAGCTACACTATGCTGCTGAAATGCTGACGCCTTTGTTTCTTAACCCATTTACTGAGCACTACCAGTAAGACGCCCTAGGGGTAGGGCTGTCACGATTATGACATTTTACATGGCGATTAATTGTCACTCAAATAATTGCGATTAACAATTTAATTGCGTATGTCGTTGACAATTACATTTCTGTTTGGCTCTTAGGCTTTGAAGTTGCACCTGGCAGATATGACGCATAACCTCAATATACAAAGAAATTACTGACATATTTGATAACTTTACACTTAAAAAATAGCTTGTAGATCTGCTATTTCCACTACTTTTTGAAAGTGTTTGAAACTATTAACATTTCTCAACATGGAAACGATTATGCAAAATAACTGCGATTACCTCAAATAATAGCGGTTAGACGATTATGTAATAATTGTGACAGCCCTACCTAGGGGCGAGAAGCGACCTTGCCCTAAAGGGCGATGTCACGCTGAAACATCAGAGCTTCTTAATACAGCACAGTCAGAGCCTTATGCTAGAGATTTCTGCCGATGCGGGGTCAGAAACAGTGCCGGTCACGTCGTTCACGTACCCCGGAAATGACACTTTTTAGCCATAGATTCTAATGCATTTCGGTTCAGCGCTTTGTCACTATTTGCCAATACTGTAGATGTGTATGTAGACCGGGCCCCACGAAGTGAACGAGATGACGCACTCTCCAATAGAGGGCTCTGGGCACAGTTAAGAAGCAGGAGTTAAACTACTAGTAAGACACCTCAGGGCGACATGCAACCTCGCCAATTCTTGGCTATCTGGCCAGTGATGTATATCGGACCAGTTACCAGATTGGCAGAACATGCCCATATATGGGCATTATCAAATATGGGCATTCCTAGATATGCCCTTAATATTGATGACATCGGGACAGGGATCTCCATATATGGGCATAGAATGGACAAGGATGTAATTACTTTGCAAGTGTGATCTGGGAATGCCCATATATGTCAGAACATGCCCATATATGGGCATTCCCAGATATGCCCTTAATATTGATGACACTGGGACAGGCTTTTCCATATATGGGCATAAAACGGACAAGGATGTAATTCATTTGCAAGTGTGATCTGGGAATGCCCATATATGGGCATGTTGTGACATCACATTGTCGACAATATATGGGCACAAAATATATGGGCATAGAAGGGACAGAGCAGCAAACCCATTCTGTTAAGAGTGGTTCCCCTGACATCACAGTGACATCAGAGCATGATGTCAGAGTGATGTCACAGTGACAAGGGAACCAATAGACTGTAAAAATGTGTACTGACTGGCTGACTGAACAGACAGACAGACGGAGACAAGCTGCGACATTTCTCATGGTATAGTGCGACCTTCGGTCGCAATTAATCTGTCTGGTCGATAGAGATATCTTGGCCATACTGTATATGGAGCGTGACATGAGGCGTCAGTGAGGTCAGATGTAGAGGTATTGGCCAGCTCCATATATGGTGGTGTCTTGGCCATATATGGAGCGTTACATGAGAAATGGATTTTGGCGGGACTTGATGGCTTGGACATATACTGAGAATGGAGCAGGACCACATCACAAAGGTGGCTTTAAGATAGACCCCAACAGGCATGAATGCAGTTTTTACTGTGGTGAAATAAATGGAAATGCCCTCTTTCCATGCCATACCTGAAGGCAGCATTCAAGAGAATTGACTTGTCCAAACTCCTCTGAACTTGAAATGTTGAAAGAATTGCCCTCTCTGTGTGGAAATTCATGCCGTTACACCACATCTCCAGACTCCAGTATTGACTTGATTATGCTTAGTTTAGTGTGGTATCAAGTACCGAAAATAGCAGACCTCCAACTCTCAGCGCGTCGCAGCGTGGCGCGTTGTGAGCTTGGAGGTCGGCTATTTTCAATATTTTCACCAAAAGGCCCTTTTAGAAATTTCAGCCCCTGCCTCTCTAACATTGTAGAACACATGTAGATCGTCTATTTTCACAATGTTCGCCTCTTGCTTACTTAATATTTGACAGTTTGAACAGTCCTGTCGAATATTCGACTTTTTGAATACTTTGAGGTCGAATAATTCAAATACTAAAAATCACTATTCGTGAATGCCCTAACCGACACATTTTCATTTTCTTTTTTTGGGTCATTTTTACTGACAGGTTGAAGGGCCTCTTTAGCGAGTGAAAAGGGTCAAGAAATGAGCCGTGCCGCCTGCACGTTTCAAACACTCACACTCCGTCTGTCCGTCCGTCCAAAACAATCGCCGGGACACAGCGAAGGCGGACTGCATTGCTCAGACGTTGTGTGTGAGACGCATGCATGTCCATTTGGCAGGGCCATGGCAGCCACTCTGAGGCAGTGGTGTAAAGTAACTTGGTACATTTACTCAAGTACGGTACTTTAGTTTAGTATAATTTCAAGGTATTTTTTTTTTTTACTTTACTTGATTATTTCCAATTCTCAATACTTTTACTGCTCCGCTACATCTCTGAGGAACATAGCATATTGCAGTGGTTCTCATTCAACCTTTTCAGTCCACGACCACCAAAATAATCATATTTTAACTGGGGACCCCCGGACCCTGACAAGCACTAGAGTTGAGGCATTACAATTTGTATTACACGGTTCTATTGACAAAATAGCAGATCTACATGTAGCATGTAGATCGTCTATTTTCACAATTTCTGCCTCTAATACTTGACAATTTGGCAAATGTTTAATTTGTCATTTTAGAGGTATTAAAAAGTCCTTAAATTGTCACTTTAGAAATGTGCAGATACCATCTATACACGTAAACTTTATGTTGGTTTGTTTACTGTTGAGTGAGAAAACAATGTTGCACATTAAGTTAATCATCTGGGGACCCCCAAAATAATTTTGGGGATCCTGACCCACAGGTTGAGAACCACTGGCCTATTGCACTTTTACTGCACTACAATTATTTGATAACTTTGGTGCAGTTATTTTGTAGATTTAGATTTGTATTAGGACTAGACCTACTCTTAAGCTCTATTATAGATTTTGTCTCTTTGAAAATCTACAAGCTTGACGCGACGCATTGTGAGGTTGTAGATCTGCTATTTTCAAAAGACTTTTATACATGTTGACATCTCGAAATGGAACATTCTGCAATGAGTAGCCTACTTTTACTTTTGGTAGGCTACATCATTTTGAATACTGGACTTTTTACTTGTCACAGGGTATTTCTACATGATGGTATTCTTACTTTTAGCCCAAGTAAAAAAAAGAAAAACACTGTGGACACTGCAGCGAAGGCGGTCTGCACTCTGCATCGCTCAGACACTGTCTGAGACGCATGCATGTCCACTTGGCAGGGCCACAGCAGCCACTCTGAGGCACCCACTCTCTCACAGCACACACACACACACACACACACACACACACACACACACACACACACACACACGCACACACACACACGCACACACAGCACACAGAACAGCACAGAGGGCCCGTTGTCCTTCCCCCCCAAGGACGTGGAGGCAGGCCGTGCATCTGTAATGCGGTCCCCAGTACAATGACAGCATCTCACAGTAGACACAGCCCGGGCTTTGAGACAACAGAGGATTAAAATTCCCACCCCTTAAGTGAGCGGTTTCCACACAAACAAACGAACTGCCCCAGCAGTGAATTACACTGGCTTCTCTCTGATGTGGCCTTATTGTGCAGTTCAAGTCAAAGATATAGACATACTGGCTCATTCATATAACATCATAATGATCGCGGAGACGTCATGCAATTGAGGCCAAACTGCACCAATACAACCACTCGCAACGGATCCCTGCATCAAAACGGGTTTTAAGGCCATGTCACACTAATGCAGTGTTTCTCAAACTTTCAAATGTCAAGGTCTCCCCTTAACTCTGACAGTATACAAATGGAACCAAATGGACCCTAACGGGTACGGTAGTTGCAAGTATTTGCATGATGCGAGTAGTTGCATTGCTGCGTTTTGGCCTTTAGATATCGTTAGCCGGCCCTAAGTCATTTTTGGGCCAAATTGGCATTACTGCTTAACTCTACTCTCCCAATGCTGCTACTTCATTGTGCCTTATTGCCTATGTCCTCAGCCAATCAGAATGATTATTCCAAAATGGCAGAAAGTGCTTTTAAGGGTGGGGGGTGAAATCATCCCGCAAGGGCTTCTGACAGTAATATGGGGGTGGGAGAGGCTTCCCTTCCGCTACTGGGCGGGGCTTCTGGCCGATAACTTTACTTTATATTGCAGATAATGTATAGTTATTGACCATGACGGAGGCGTGCCGTCTCAAGCGACCTTGAGCCATGTGAGACACGGCCGAGCGAACTAAAGCGAGCGAGTCGCCGTGTCGAGCATTTGCGAAGGTCGCTTGAGCTGACTCGGCGCCGTTCCAGTTGTAAACCTGGGGGCCAGAATAGTAAATATTGTTTTTGCGACTGACTGCCACTCAAAGGGACTATAGTGGGTTGGGCTACTGCTTTCCGCAGCCATATTACTGCCTGAAGCCCTTGCCGGATGATTTCCCCCGTGTGTTCTTTTAAGACAACCTCTTGACTTAGGCAGATATTTTTTATTTATTTAACAAACATTCGGATGTGAGCCAAGAACATTGGCAATAATGCAGGATGATTCAGCAGTGTTAGGAGAGTAGAGTCAGGCAGATATAAATAAAGGCAGATAAACATGACTTTGGCATGATTTGTTTTTGAGCAGTGCTCCTGCATGGAACAGGAGCTGTAGCTCCAACAGCTGGCATTGTCCGGTCAAAAACCAATGGGAGAATGCATTCAAAAATGTCTTAAAGGACAACTCTGCCCTAAATAACATCTAGGCTCATTTTCCTACTTTTAATGATGCCAAATAAACGGTGGAATGACTGTCCATGGGGGTCTATTAGGCAGAAATGCTCCTGTTGTCCAGTTTCCCCAGCAGAACCCAGCAGCAACATAGCATAGACTAGAGTGGAGCCTATAAGCCTATCGCTTTTACACAATTTGTTGCAATCAAAAGTGTTTTTTTTTATTTTTCATGAATGTGTTAAAGGGATCCCTGGCTAATACGACAAATATGCCTTAATACATTATAATTGTCCTCTATAAATACAATGTAAAATTAAAAACACCTTAAATATTTTATTTCTTCTAGAAATAGCTAATCTTTCACTCAATAGGGGAAATGCCCGTCGCAAGTTGATGATGTCATAAATGTAATGTGTGATCTAACCCTATGGAATTTATGGCATGCATGTGCAAATAAAAACAAACTTAAAGGTGATACACCATGCATTTAAAAAGTATTTGTGTCATATTGTTTATGTCCCAAAAACGTTTTTCAAAAGGTTTGAGGCTAAATTACCACTCCTGAATAGAGAGCCTCTCTCATTTTTGAATGGCTCTCAGAGCATTTCAGCTGCAGTACCACCTTTGGCCTGAACTGCGCCCCCCCCCCCCCCCAAATCCTTTTTTTTTTTTTTTTACTTTTTTTTTTTTTTTTTTTTTTGTGATGACGTCACAATCGGCAGCAAATCTGAACAGCCTTCTCAAAACCAGAGAAAGACACATCGGTCAGAAATGGGACTTTGTGAGGATAGAAGGTGCTAGTGGGACCCCAAAAAAAGGTTTTAAAATAGGAAAAGTGAAATTTCATGGTGTATCACCTTTAATACTTCCTATGGTTAATATGAGCATCAAATCAATATTTCAAATGTGTTTGTGTTTTGTTTTTTTGCACATTCATGGAATAAAAATGACAGATGACATTTATGACATCATCAACTTGCGACAGGCATTTCCCCTATTGAGTGAAAGATTCGCTATTTCTAGAAGAAATACAATATTTAAGGTGTTTTTAATTTTACACTGTAGTTATAGAGGACAATTATAATGTATTAAGGCATATTTGTCGTATTAGCCAGGGATCCTTTTAATAGTTGACATTAGTAACACATCGACGCCTTGGTTGTCCAACACGAGTCACCATAGTCTTGTAAATCATGTTTTGGGATGAGCATTCGGCACAACTGCCAATCAAAGTGACTGTACTGGCCAATCACATGCTAGGGATATTTCCGGGACTTGGCAAAACACAGAACAGCCTAACATCTGCAGACTATGGCGTCTTGCGTGGGACAACCAAGGCATGGATGTGTTTGTAATGACAACTAGTAACACGTTCATGAAAAAGATTATCACTTTTGATTGCAACAAATACCATAAACCCTAACCCTAAGTGAAAAGCTTATGGGCTCCACTCTAAGCTATGAGGGATGCTGGGTTCTGCTGGGGAAACTGGACAACAGGAGCATTTCTGCCTAATAGACCCCATGACTGTCATTTGGGATCAATATAAGTAGGAACATTAGCCTAGATGTTATTTAGGGTGGAGTCCTTTAAGTAAACTGAAGAGTGGCTACAATGTCCGGCCTACATCCTGGCACAAACAGCTTAAAGTTTGTTGTCCGGTTGAAAATCAGGGGGAAAAGGAGTTCAGGACCGGCACAAAGTTTGTTTTACCCCAGGGTCCCATTGGATAAGCTTTACAGGACACGCTGTGATTGGCTTGTGGGAGGCTGAAATTAACTCATAATTTAAATAGCACCCTTGTTCACTTCACACTAGGGGGCCTTTTCCAACGGCAAAGAACCGGTTCGGGTTCTTTCTCTCGCCTATGGGATGAACCAGAGGTGAGCTTTTTTTTTAATCGTGGTTCAATCTGGTGGAAACGCAAGCCGGTTCGCAAGAACGAACCAAGGTTCCAAGAAAGTTGAACCGGCACTGGTTCTGGAACCGTTTCTTTGCCGGTGGAAAAGGCCCCTAGGTGTAAAAAATTTCCGGGCTCTGTCCGGGCTCTGAAGCGTGGCCTACATCTGGCCAACACGAAAGAAAGTAACCAGATATTAAACGGCTCAAAGTTTGTTGTGTAAAATGTCTGGTTAAAAACTGAGGGGAAAAGCGTGTTAAAAAACATTCTGGGGCTCAAAGTTTTTTGTATGCCAGGGATCCATTGGCTAAGTTTTGAAGGGCACGCTGTGATTGGCTTGATTAAATTAACTCGTAAATAGCACTGCTCACTTCACACTATTGTTTTTTTTTACCCATGATTGCCTAGGAGGTCAGCTAAATCATTGGTTCTCAAAGTGGGGTCTGGGGACCCCCAGGGGTTCCAGGGGGTCCCCAGCTAAATGATAGTTATAGGAACCAAATGGACCCTGGGTATCTGTAACTCTGGCAGTGTACAAATAGGAGTATCCGTACATGATGGGACCAGGGAAAGTTGCTCAGTCAAATTTGTCCTTATTTTACATTTCAGCTATGGACACATCTGAACAAAACCTTCTCTTATGGCACAAGATCTTTTCAGATTGGGGTCAGCAGTGGCTAAATAGCAAATAGCCTACATATCAATTTGGGGGGCCTTAATGAAAATGTTAGAGAATCACTGTTATGCAGTTGTTCTCAAAGAGTGGGGTCCGACCTACAAGGCAAGCTCAAATGTGTTGCAAATGCAATAGGTTTCGAGCTTGTAGAGAAGATTTTATTTATTCTTTTTTATTTTATTTTATTTAATCATTTTTGAAATATTCAATCCTTCTATTCTAGAGGTCCCTGGCACTATGTTTTCCTATTGATTCCCATCATGGCCGAATCAATAATAATTTTCTCAATTCTGGGTGATTGACACTTGCAACTTAATTTCAAGTCATCAGATTGCGTTTAATGTCGCCCTCGCGTGGCGGTGTGTCCTTCACATGCATTTTTCTCTTCCATTTTTTTTACAACTCCATTTTAACACGGAAGTGTGTGTGACGCATAGAGGCTGCTCGCTGGCTACTGTACACATACGCGCACGAGCGTGCGCGTGCGGACACACACAGCTGCCAGTGCCTGCGGAACACAGATGTACGCACACACACACACACACACACACACACACACACACACAGTCATCGCCTCTCATTTATGGTTCAAAATAATACAGCAAGCGGCGATCTGGCTTTTTCTGTTCGGCTTTTTTAATGCATCTTTAAACCCCGGGTGGACGGATATACAAATGTACAGCAGGCTGTGGCTGTAATGTATCCTACATACAGATCAGAGCGATCATTTGTATGATCAGATGTCTGCAACATTGTAGCCGCTGCTGAGTCGCGTCTGAACGAACGCGCTACATTCAGCTGGAGGAGAGGAGAGCAGAGAAGAGGAGGAGACGCCGCGTGTTGGAATAATATTTTGTGATTTATATCTTTTTTGGGGGATTTTAATTGTTGCTTTTTTCCCCGATTCTTCCCAACTGAACCCTGGTCCGATCAGCAGCAGCAGCAGCAAGCGACACAACGCTTCTATAAAGGTTTGTTATGGGGATGATAATGTGGTGGGGCTTCGATCTCTAGGCTTGACGCTCCGATGTCGCCTGCCGAAAATAGCAGACCTACAAGCTCACTGTGAGCTTGTAGGTCTGCTATTTTCTCAAGTATAAATTATAGGCTATATAGGTCTACTGTGCTGTTTTTGTGTTATATGCATGACATGTTAAAATAAAATGAAAACAGTGCTGCAGTGATTATACAGGCAGCCGTGGTTGATGTCGGCTTTAAATGTCCCATTGTTGATAACATTATTGATTTGTTGGTGCACAGACAGAGTGACGTTAAGTGTCATTGTTTCTCCTTTTTTCTCGGCTTGCTAAAATTATGAATAAACCGCGATGTCTTGCGTCGGTTTGCCCCCAAACAAATGTGTCTGTCGTGGGGTTGTCAACAAAACAAGTCTTGCTAAATGAATGCATCTGGAGAGGAGCATGGAATTATATTATGAATATGTTTGTCGAATGAGCTAAGAGATACTCTTATTATAAGCTAGTCTTATAGTTGGTTGGTTTTACATTTTGAGCAGGCTATTTCCGTCGTGTTTTTGTGCCTTTTTATTTTATTTTATTTTGAGTCTGTCTCGTTATATATTAAGGTTCTCAACATTTTATGCCACAGGCTACACCTAACCGGTTGTGTTACAGAAGGAAGGCTGTGTCATCATCTCTACTTTTATTGATGCTGGTTGTTATGGGTGTTTTCAGAGGGCAGATATGGATGTTTTTAGATGTGTGAGTGGGTGTGTTATGGGTGCTTTTCTAGCTCAATGAGTGTGTGTGTGTGTGTGTGTGTGTGTGTGTGCGTGTGCGCGCGTGCGTGCGTGTGTGTGTGTGTGTGGGGGGGTGATATACCTGGCTGTATATGAGATGTATGGTGTTTTGTGTGACCCACTTATTATGCAGCTACAGTTCTCACTCCTTCCTCGAGATAGAATGTGGGAGCGCTTTGGTTCACAGCACATAATGAACTATAATAACCCTGGCAGAGCTAGGGCTGACAGTCTACTCTGCTGCTCTGCACACACCTACAGTACACCAGTAGCATATTCTAACCACTTATACCCTATCATATGGTTAACCGGAGTACCTCAGGGCATTATACTAGTGTCTTTTCAGTTTTCTCGCTCTCCATTAAATGTCTGTGCAGAAAATAGCCGATCTACAAGAGCTGGGGGGAGACCCTGTTACAGAAAGTCAACAACTCTCCTTTTACATTTTTTTATCCCTCGATTTTGTAACCCATTTTTCACCCGGTGCCAATTGCCTAAGATGTAATCCTGCAGCGCTGCTCTCCCTCTGCCAACCATGGGGAGAGCGCCAAACTGAGCTCATGCTTCCTTCAGTGCATGAAGAGTGAGCGGGCCGCTTCTTATCACCTGACAGGAGGAAGCTTCCCCAGTTGGACGTAGCGCGGGGAAGGAACACGTTATTCCAACCAGTTCCTTTACCCTCCATCAGGTGCCCCGGCTGGCCAGGGGGAGGAATCATAGATACCAGGATTACTGCATGTTTTGTGTGAGGGTATCTACCCTATGGGACACGGGTAGAACATGCAAACTCCACACAGAAAGGCCCTTTTGCCAACCCCGCCTATTAATAGGGCGTGGGTGCTGATGACACGGAGGAGAGAACACAGGCCTAGCGCCCGGCGGGAATCGAACACAGGACCTTCTAGCTTTGAGCTGACGACACTACCGACTGCGCCTCCGTGCCCCCATGCAATGATTGATGTCACAATATAGAGCTTTAACTTTTTAACAACAACGTTTTTATTTTAAGTACCTGCAGTGACAAATTCCCTTCCCCCAAACACAGGCCAATTGTTTAGGCGGTCCTTGAAATTAAAAAAATCACACCCAATGTGAAGTGAGCGGTGGCACGTTTTGCTATGGCAAAACGCTGAGGAAAAAGGCTACAGACTAACGACATATGACATCACTAGACAAACATGATGCTACGTACACACATTTTGCTATGGCAAAACGCTGAGGAAAAAGGCTACAGACTTACGACATATGACATCACTAGACAAACATGATGCTACGTACACACATTTTACTATGGCAAAACGCTGAGGAAAAAGGCTACGGACACACGCACAGCCACTTATAGGAGCGGTTTGCACCGCTCAAAAAGGTTGAGAACAACTGGTATTGTAATTGCATAGCAGACGTGAATACCAGCACTACCAGCTTCTGACGGTGTGACTTAAAAACCGGGTCGGGAAACGGTACTAAATGTGATGGAAGCGATTCCTAGTTCCTGCAGTGTTGGCTCTGGTTCCTCTGCTTCCCGGACCCCAACCCTAATGTCCTCCAGAAGAAACCCTAGAGACCCCTGCGGTGGTGGTGGTACAGGTACTTTAACCCTTCGCCACCGAGGGATGGGACGATACTCGCTATTATCGTTTAGCGCGATAAAAAACTCACAGTTAGCCCTATTCACGTCCCGCCCACTTAGCATCCCCCTGGTGCTGAAGTCACGTTTTGAAGGGGAAAACCCTACTATAAGCCTATAGAGAAATCGCAAATTTAATGCAATTTCCGAATAGTAAAGTATAAAATACGGCTAGCATGATCAAGAACACAAGATAGTAAAAGGCACAAAGCATTATAATTTACTTTACCGTTCGAAATAATGATTTGTTGGCTTTAAGTCCAGCTATTTCTGTTATAGTTTCCCCTTCTAAACTGATGTCAGCACCAGGAAGTTGCTAAGAAATTTGCTGAGTGGGCGGGCCGTGAATAGGGCTAATAATCGCCATCGTATCATGGAGATTTAAATTCATCGTGAAATTATCCTCCGTCCTGCACCTTTTATTTGCCGCGCTGCATATCTGTCCACTTAAAGGGATATTACACTTTCAAAAAACTTTTGGTCATTGTATGGTCTAATCAGGCTTGTATGAACACCCTGAACAGTTTTTAATTTGCTTCATTCAGTATTTAGATATTTGATGTAAATGTTACCAGCTCCAACACGCCCAGGCCCTCTCCACATACACACCCATTGTAACTTCAAACTCCATTTTAACCATGATAGATTAATTAAAAACACCCATTATTTTTTCTGGTGACTCATAATACCCTCCTAATACGTGAGCAGACCGTGTTTTTTCAATAACTTTTTTCATTTATTTTCAATAAAATATTATTGTATTTAATGTTTTCCATTTTCCCAAAGAATTATTAAAAATAAAAGAAAAAGGTTATTGAAAAAACACGGTCTGCTCACGTATTAGGAGGGTATTATGAGTCACCAGAAAAAATAATGGGTGTTTTTAATGAATCTATCATGGTTAAAATGGAGTTTGAAGTTACAATGGGTGTGTATGTGGAGAGGGCCTGGGCGTGTTGGAGCTGGTAACATTTACATCAAATATCTAAATACTGAATGAAGCAAATTAAAAACTGTTCAGGGTGTTCAGCCTGATTAGACCATACAATGACCAAAAGTTTTTTGAAAGTGTAATATCCCTTTAAAAGGTCCACGGACCTCTAAATAACGTACTTGTCTTGATACAGTCTTTTTTTCACTCTGTAACAAATCTCTGCCAAAAAATAGCCGGCTCTGATCTACCAGCTTACAACGTGTGTCGTGTTGCGACGCATTGTGAGCTTGTAGATCTGCAATTATTTTGGCAAATGTTCCGACCCAGGATAATGGATGTTGGGGATATTTTGATTGTCGCGATAATATCGTAAATCGCAATTTCTTTGGTCACAATAATCGTGACATGAAATGTTCATATCGCCCCATCCCTAGTGCCACCTCAGTACCATAAGTATCGTCATTAGCTGCTTTTAAAGGCTGCATTACTGTAATGTGGTGTCATTTTCTGAGCTTGCCCGACTGTTCCAGCTGTTATTAATTTATTATGTGTTATTATCTATTCACCCACACTTGGTTATTTTCCTCGCTGACGGAGAATCTACATATTTCAATATTTCTTTTAGGTTTCTTTTGTAAATGAACGGCTCGTCCCTAGTGTTACTGTATGTATTTGGCCGAATAGCTTGTGATATTTGATTTGTCCATATCGCCCATTTCAACCCATTAAAACCAGGAAAGCGTCGGTCATTTTAGATTTGTATTTATTGATATGTTTATTTGAGAGGGACACTGCATAACATTTATACATTCAAACCAATAAACACATCTCAATAAAAGCAAAAAAAACAAAAAAAAACAAAACAAAAAAAAAAACAAAGAATACAGAATAATTATAACACAAAGAGCACGTACATCACATCAACATCACATCAGGCCAGACAAATGAATGAACGTAGAGGGAAAACAAAACAAAAAAACAGTCACCCCACTCCTGGTTCCACCATCAGGTAGGAAAGGTCATTACCCTTGACATACTGAATAAAACTTCCCCATATTTTCTCAAATAACTCTTGTTTATTTTTGAGAGTGTAAGTAATTCTTTCTAAAGGAAGGCATAAAGACAGTTCCTTAAACCACTTAGCGATACTAGGTTTCCCTGTCTTTTTCCATAAATGTAGTTTTTACTATGGTGAAAGAATTGGACATGCCCCTCTTTCCATGCCATACCTGCGGGCAGCATTCAAGAGAATTGCCTTGTCCAAACTCTCCTTAACTTGAATGCAGGATCTTATGTTGAAAGAATTTCCCTCTCTATTTAAGAAGGAATTCATGCCGTTACGCCACATCTCGTACTGACTTGATTATGTTTAGTTCAGTGTGGTTTCACACACCAAAAAGGTCTGCTATTTTTGGTGCTTCCACCAAAAGGCCCTTTTGGAAATTTCAGACCCTGCCTCTCTAACATTCTCTGCACGTCTCTGACAAAGACGGACATGTCCCCACTGTACACAGAAAACCATCCTATCGATGGGGGCGGGGCAGTTTGTTTGCAGCAATGGCTGAGGGGACAAAACTCCTGCTAAAACAAACCTTTTTCCACTTCAAGGTATTATTGAACACACATAGGGTAGACCCTCCAGAAAAATGCAGGCAAAAATCCTTGATTTTGCGATGAAATGTGCAGGGTTTTATGTGATTTTATACACGGGAATTGCACACAGTTGCGAAATATGCAAAAAGTTGCGAAATATGCAACATGCAACATTTGCGGAAAGTTGCGAAATATGCAAAAAGTTGTAAATTACGCGGATTATGCGAAAAGATGCGAAAACAAGGGTTTATGTGATTTTATGCTGTGAAATATGCAGGTAGTTGGCATAACGATATGTGGAGAAGGAATAGGAATACAAAATAATTTGCTTCTCTCTCTCTCTCCCTGTGTGTGTGTGTGTGTGTGTGTGTGTGTGTGTGTGTGTGTGTGTGTGTGTGTGTGTGTGTGTGTGTGTGTGTGTGTGTGTGTGTGTGTGTGTGTGTGTGTGTGTGTGTGTGTGTGTGTGTGTGTCATGTGTTTAATTTATTCAGTTCACTTTTATTCTGTTCTGTGTGTCTGTGCGCGTTGCATTGCTGCACCCTACGGTTATGTCTTTGCAGTTGTTGTGAAATACCGGACTACCGGAGGCTTGTTGAGATAAGCATACACTCATTGTCCCTTGCTATCTGCGTTAGCGTACATGCATAAACACGCGGCTAACACATTGCAAAAATATTCCTCACTTTGAAATGCTCTGTAGTCTCACATGCGATTACACCATAGCCTACTGTAGCTGCCTGCCTGATATTCAGTTTCGAAATCACACTAAAGAATGCCACATAGAAGTTTCTGAAACACTTGCGGTTGTGAGCAACAGCACGGTTTGGTATCGTTTCTGTTGGCAGCCAGTCAAAGCCTGAATCTTGTTTCCGGCATTTGGCATTTAAGCGTATGTTTTTGTGTTTTTGTTTTTGCATGTCTGTCTAGATTTTGGAGTCGAGTGCTTCTGTTGATCTAGTCCAGTGGTTCTCAACCTTTTCAGGCCGCGACCCCCAAAATAATCATATTTGAACTGGGGACACCCCCACCCTGACGAGCACTTGTTGAGTTGTAAGACGTGAGGCATTACATTTTGTTTAACACGGTTCTATTGTGAAAATAGCAGATCTACATGCTAATAACGCCTCGCAACGCGAGCCGTTGTGAGCATGTAGATCGGCTATTTTCACAATTTCTGCCTCTAATGTTTGACAATATGGATAATGTATTTTTTTATTTTATTTTAGAGATATTATAAGGGTCTTAAAGTCCTTAAATTGTCACTTTAGAAATGTGCAGATATCCTCTGTACACACATACTGGTAGGGATGGGACGATATGAAAATGTCATGTTATTGTGACCAAAGAAATTGCGATTTGCAATATTATCGTGATAATCAAAATACCCCCAACATGCATCATCCTGGGGCGGTACATTTGCCAAAAAATAGCAGATCTACAAGTTTGTAGATCGGCTATTTTTCGACAAAGAGATTTGGTAGAGATGTTATGTCCAGGTTCGTTTTAACAGTTATAGAGGGCTTAAATGTTACCCGATATGCAGCTTGTCAAATAAAAGGTGAATTGATCCCAGTGCATGACGGAGGATCATTTCACGATAAATTTTAATCTCCACGATACGATTATTGTGAGTGTTTCTTATCAAGATAATAACTATTATCATCCCATCCCCAGTCCTAGATTTTTTTGATTGATATCTTTATTGATCATGAAACAAAACACATGTCCGTACATCTGACCCACCATAATCAAAAGCATAACGCCAAAAAGCTTACAGCTTGTTTACATTGGAGTCCTCAGATGGCAGAGGATGGCTGTGTGAACTTGAAGGTGGTCTCTGTGGAGCGACCGCGTATTTCCCGGTGAACCTGAGCGCAACGGTGGGGGCGCGGGAGTGTGGGGAACACACACCACTGACTATTGCCGATGGTGGAGAGATTATATAGCTTTATGTAATGAGAGGCACTCTTGCCGATTTCGTAAGAGACTCGTCGCCAATTGCAAGATATTTAAAAGTTATTTAATTGGGGCCATGATGATAACCTCTTCTTCCCACTACTAGACTAAGGATTTATATTGTCTGTGTTATTGTTTACAACCACAATTATTCACGTGTGGCAAGATCGCGATTCCACTAGTTTTACTAGGCCAGTGTAGGCTTAGAAGCTTTTCAGAAGTTAATTTAATGTTTTCCATTTTATGATTTCCTTTATCCTCATCTAATCTTGCGCTAATGCACGCAACTGTTTTCGCCAGGTTTTAGGGCCCGGTAGGCTTTTCAGAAGTTAATTTAATGTTTTCCATTTAATGATTTCCTTTAAAGTCATCTTGTGCTAATGCACGCAACTGTTTTCACCAGGTTTTAAGGTCTTATTTTAGTTGTTTCTCATAAGCTTGCGACCCTCCTCGCCCCATCGGCCCCCACCGTTGCGCACAGGTTCACCGGGAAATACGCGGTCGCCTCTGTGGAGGGGGCGGGGCAGGTGATCTGGGTCACTGACGGACCCTTGCCCTCGGCGGTCAGAATGATTGCTAGCTCGATGGTTGTTTGACGCCATCAGTTTCAGAAGATGGTCTTGACTTCCACTCTTGCTACTTGTAGGGAACGACATATTGGGGGCTGTCATCTAGGGATGCGACGATACGCAATATTATCGTTTATCGTGATAAAAAACACTCATGATAATCGTAAACGTGGAGATTTAATTTATCGTGATATCGTCCTCCGTCATGCACTGGGATCAATTCACCTTTAATTTGCCGAGCTGCATATCCGGTACCACTTAAACCCTCTATAATTGGTAAAAGGTACTTATAATATACGTACTTGATAGTCTTTTTTCCCCTCTCTATCAAATGTCTTTGCCAAAAAATAGCCGATCTACAAGCTCGCAACACAACGCATCGCATAGATCTGCTATTTTTTGGCAAATGTTTCGCCCCAGGATAATGGATTTTGATTTTCGCGATGATATTGTAAATCGGGATATCTTGTGTCACAATAATCGTGATATGACATTTTCATATCGTCCCATCCGTGGTCATCTTCTTCCCCATGAGCTTGTAAATCTGCTATTTTCACCGTTAGCCATTATTGAAACGCAGCGGCTGTGTAATTGTAATTTCATAATATACAGTATTTGTCTTTTGACATGAAGTGGCAGTAAAAGTCTCCAAAAACAGATACTCAAATAAAATGCAGATGAATCGCTAAACAAGAGTAACCTTTTCTAGCACCGAGAAAGCAACCAACCAACTGAAGACAGGTTTAAACCAAGGCAATAACTAATGTGCTCATTATTCAAAGATGAACTCATCTCAAGCTGTGCCGGGGTTAAGATTTAATAACAAACATCATGAGAGCAATGTTCACGGTGTTTGGATCAGCTCACCTCTATCTCCTGGTTACCTCACTTCGTTGGGATAATCCTTTGGTAAGATTTAATAATGGCAAACATCATGACACCAATTTTCAGGGTGTTTTTTATTTTTATTTTTATATATATATATTTTTTTTTCAGTCAGTTCTTTCTTTCTTTCTTTCTTTCTTTCTTTCTTTCTTTCTTTCTTTCTTTCTTTCTTTCTCTCTTTCTTTCTCCCTGCCTAGGGCTGTCACGGTCCGTCTTGACATTTCTTTTTTATTGACTTGAGTAAAAGTAAAAAAATAATGGCAAAAAGAGCAGACTAAGTACAGTGAAAGGTCAAGTTTATTAAGTATTGACTGTTCAAGTGGTTCAATATCTGAAAACCCACATTAACATGAATCCAAAATATACTGATGATTGTGCTGTCAAACGATGAAACTATATGGAATCTATGAACAGGCTGCTTCATCTCTCTCTACGGGTTCCTTGGAATGAAAACGTTGTAAACAATAATTGCACAGGGCAGATATAATGACAAGATATTGAAAACAGTATTGAATATTTTCACTATTATTCTACGGATGAATTCATACAGATGGATGGGAACGACTCTGACGACGATTATGCAACACAATTGCGAGCATGTCAAATAATTGCATTCAGGCGATTATGTAATAATCGTGACAGGCCTACTAATATCCCAGACGCTGCTGTTCTTCTGAACAGCCACTGATCCGTCACAATATTCACAATCAGATCTAATGTCACAGCACATGTTTGCAGGTGTAAGGAAGTGGGTCACATTCTTTTTTCGTAACAGCAATAAACAGGACCAATTATTGTCACTGTCAGGAAGAAACCTCGTATCTCCAAGTTTCAAATTTGTATGTTTTTTTCCCCGAAAAGTAAAGCCCTGCTTCAGCATACAAGGCGGTCGCACAAAAGTAGTGAAAACAGCAGATCTACAAGCACACAACGCCTCGCGGTGCGAGGCGTTGTGTCACTAGTTTAGTTCATTTTTTAAATGATAAATACAAAACAAACGGTTTTGGACATACAAGGTTTCCTACCCGACAACGACGTTATATGAACATTAATTTGACAATGGATGAAGTGCTTCTTTAATAGCTAAATTACTTTGCTTTTTCTTTTTTTCTTTTTGCCTGTAAGGACACGCCCAAAATAGGGTTGCCAGATTGAAGGTGGATTTTGCCTATCAATTGATGACACCTTGATGGACAATTTCTCTCTTCACTATTTTTGTCTCCAATGAGGTCTTGAGTCTTTTTCACTTTTCAGAATGCAAATTTTCCATAGGCGGAGGTCTTTTTCAATCCTCTTTTCCCTAGTAAGTGATCATAGCATTACAATTTGGCAAGAGAAATTAGATGTTTTACACTGCATTTGTGAATTTTCAGGGGTTAGCTTACATTTGGTGGGTCAAGAGTAGCCACAATCATTTTAGTTTTGTGTCCACAACTGTTCCAATTTGGGCATGCATTTTAGGCGGATTTTTCCCCTGGACCCCCCTGGGGTTCAAGTGGTTAAGACAATTGCTTTTTTGACCAAGTTAAAAAAGAAAAGAAAAAAAGGATGGTAGTAGCCATGTGGAAAGTGTTCATAAGTGTGGTGTTAAAGCATGCTATAGCTGCCACTGTGTGACATCTGTTATCTTGGTGGTGGGGGTGGGGGGGGTGCTATGTAAATCTGTCCAGTCGGACGGAGCCTGGAGGCTCTCACTGGCGTCGTAATGGACCTGCTGCGCCGTTGTGTGTATGTGCTCGTCACCAATCTGGCTAACCATCGTCAAAGAAAGGGTCGGTCCTTTTCACTTGCAGGGCATAGAAGTCTGTCATCGAGAGACTAGCGTGTCACAAATAAACCCACAGGCCTTACTTCCTCTGTGGGCTGCTGGGTGGAGGGGGAGGGGGAGATGTGATCAAGACCTTCTGAACGTCCGCAGAACTGTAGCTGTTCACGCTGTGTAATAATAGGAAATGGAACTAGACAATAAAAAGACTGTGTGTGTGTGTTGTGTGTTGTGTGTGTGTGTGTGTGTGTGTGTGTGTGTGTGTGTGTGTGTGTGTGTGTGTGTGTGTGTGTGTGTGTGTGTGTGTGTGTGTGTGTGTGTGTGTGTGTGTGTGTGTGTGTGTGTGTGTGTGTTGATTGCATAGTGAAGTTGTGATTCATGGCTTGAAGCAGGTAACACGGTGGACAGTTAACATACATCACTGCTTCACCACCCCCACACACACACACACACACACACACGCACACGCACTCGCACACACACACGCGGCTACCATACATCAGGTGCGTAGAAATGCCAGCTCAGCTGAAATGGACGGATGGATTTTGCTGCCCGCAATCTATGGTTGATGATGTCATTAGTGCTGTCGGTGGTGTCACTGGTTGATGATGTCATTAGTGCTGTCGGTAGTGTCACTGGTTGATGATGTCATTAGTGCTATCGCGGTGTGGGAGAGTGTTTTTTGCAGGTCTTTCAGTCCGAGTGTATCAAAAAGGCAACTGGGTTAAGGCAGTGGAAGCTTGTGATTGGCTGCACGGAGGAGCCGAAAGTCGGGGGACGGAGATACATCTAAACCTAACTTTAGCCCTAACGATTTTATCGTGATAATCAAAATATGCTCAAAACTTAAAGGGGAACTAGGCAAGTCTGTGTGTACAAAAACACATTCCCCCCTCCCCCTCCCCTCTATGCAGCCATCAAACAGGTAGTTGTGGGCTCTCCTGAAAGGCGAGAACACTATGTTATCCTCATTATTTATATAGTGAGTTCCGCCGCATATTTCTGCCGCAGACAGTACAAAGCCCTTACCCAAATGCGGCGCAATTGGTGGAAATAAATCTGGGAGTGGCGTTAGCTGGAGTATTGGTTGAGCTTCACATGACAGTTAGCACGCTGAAGTGAGGTCAGACTTAGTGAGATTCGTCGGTTATCTCCATATATGGAGGGATGTGTTGGTTATCTCCATATCTGGAGATTCAACCTTCAACGATTTTGACATCTTGTTACTAATCTGTCGGTAGATAATGCCGGTCTTATATAAGGGTCATTTGTGTACGGTGTGATGTCATACTGATGTCAGCAGTGTGACAGGAGATAATCTCCCGATTAGGGAGTCTTACTGGTTTATATATAGTGAGTTCCGTCGCAGACAGTATAAAGGCAGTTATTTATATGGTGATTTCCGTCGCAGACAGTACAAAGGCAGGGCCCTTAGCCAATGAGGTGCAATTGAGGTGTTCAAAATCTGGGAGTGGTGTTAGCTGGAGTATTGGTTGAGCTTCACATGACAGTTAGCAGTGAGTTCCGCTGCAGACAGTTCAAAGGCGAAACACTATATGGTTTTGTCATTATTTCTGCCGCATATCGTGTTCCGTTAGCCAATGAGGCACAATTGGTGGAAACAAATCTGGGAGTGGTGTTAGCGGGAGTATTGGTCGAGCTTCACATGACAGTTAGCACGCTGCAGAGTATAGTCACAAGCGAGCCCACACTGTTTCGTAGGAACAGTATTTCTAGTTGTCTTTGATGTTTCATTGATAAGAGAGATCACTAACGAGCACTTGACACTTTTATGGCCCAATCAATTAACTCAGTATACAAGCCCTTTGAACTTCAAAGGGAGCAATTAAGAGCTCTGGCCAGCTCCCCCAGACAAAAACGTCCCAAGGGATGAATGTCAACATAAACAGTGGAACAGAACCAAAATACAGCCAGGGGGATGTGTCTTTCTGCAAGGAAACACCCCGGCACAATAATATAGTGGCTGATAAAGGGAAATGTATATAAATGACAATTTTGTTTAACCAATTGAACCCCCAGCCTCCCTATTCTGGGGGGAAAGTTTGGCGCAAATAGTGCATTCTACCACTTTTTCGAGTCACGTGTTCAAATACTGGATTCTGATTGGCTAAATTCCGGAGGTTATGAGAGGACAACTGCCGCAAAGTTGTGTGTCCGAGATCAATGCGCCTCAGTGTACATCCGGGGACTTCAGGAGGTAGTCCCCCAACCAACAAATGAAGGTCGCAGCGGTCCTATGTTTACTAACGTGCGTACTATCGTCGCCGATTTATTTGGATCCAATGCAATCCGCCAACTTTAAAGCCCCTTTTCTCTGAACCTATGCCTTTCTGGAAGCGAACAGCCTCTATTTACGGCCGGAACGGTGCTTTTAACTGACGTTAGCTTAGCTGTAAGCTAGACGCATGGATTAGTATGGAGTTGGCGCCATCTGTTGGTGAGTAGAAGATGTTGTTGGTGGAACTATCTGATGTCTCGCGGAAGTTTTATAGGCAATAATGATTGTAACTTAAGATCCTTGCAAGTTACAACTATGTGTTTTCTTTCATGTATACGGGAAAAAGTGGTAGAAAAGCTATTTACCACTCGGGGTCGGACATTATGCTCTCATAATGTCCTGAGTGAGTGTGTTATCGGACTCGGCTGCGCCTCGTCCGATAACACCCTCACTGCGGACATTATGAGAGCATAATGTCCTCTCACTCGGGGTAAATTGCTTACTTTACAAGCACACAACCCATTGCAACGCAACACGTTCTAAGAGAGCTGCTATTTTTGAGCGGTGCTAAGTTCTGCTAACCGCTCCTACGTCTGGCTTTGTGTGTAGGTCCGGTCCCTATGTGCGTATGAGCGTCCGTATGAGCTCGAGACTTGCATCACACGAGACTAATGTAATTGAAAGTACGCAGAGGCCGACATCACCACAGCTGATGTCACGGACAGAGCGGCCCACACAAGGAGACATGAACGTGTTGTATGTTTGCTACCATGCGAAGTGAGCACCGCTCACATCGCACCGGTGCGAATTTTGAATAGCCAACACATAAATGGATAAAGTGGTTACAATGACTGTGACGCTGTATTAATTGGAACCCCTCCAAGTACCCCTGGGGGTCCCCGGTCCCCACTTTGAGAACCACTGCCTTAGACACCTCAATAAAATAATGTGTGTGGACATTTGTCTTCTTTCATTTTCCTGAGCCGATACAAAAATATTATTTGTTCACAAGCTGGTCCAGCTGGCTCTCGTTGACTTCAATGCATTCCATCCAACTTCCGGCTCCAAGTCTGTTGCATTGCACCCCAGGTGCGTCAATGGCGAATGCCTGGTTTCGATAAAACACGTTTTTAAATAAGTTCCTTGTATCCTACAAGGAAGAGTTCCCAAGCTGAACAGCATGACGTTAAATGACTCTGCAGCAACTACATCTGGCTGTGTTATGTAATATAACCAAACACTGTTCTCTCATTGCCAACCTTGAGAAGGTTTTATATAAGTAGTCATGAATGGCATATTATTATTATATTCAGTGATGTTGCTAGGTTTTCAATGTAATGGTTCCCGGGACCCACAGGTGGTCATTCAAAAGGGTCCCAGAATTATGTTATGGGTCCCGCGACGACACACACATTATGTATCAACGGTGAAAACATCAAAAAGGACTTTAATTTAAACAAATAGTGGCAAGTAGCTACTTTTATGTAGTTAATAAAGGACAGTAACAAACTGCGAGGACGCACGCACGGACGGACGGACGCACAGACGGACGGAGACGAAAACATACTCTCCCCCATGCCTTCGGCTGGTGGAGACAATGAAACCAGAAATAACCATGCATACAATGATTGGACTCATCCAGTGAGATAGATAGAAGTGACTGTATAGCCTTTCAACTAATTATGACAGTACATCTTCATTATATTCTGCCCTATGAAAGCTCTGAGCTAATAAAAAATCACACCCGTGTGAACTGAGCGGTGGTTTACCCATCCCCCCCCCCCCCCCCCCCCCCCCCCCCTGTGTGTGTGTGTGTGTGTGTGCGTGTGTGTGTGTGCCTGGCCTGGCCTGAAAACAGCGCCCCTACCTTAACATGTGTGGTCATAAAAGGTACTACACCACAGGCTTGAGGCTACATACAGACCCACCCACCCACATACATACATACATACATACCTACACACACGGCCACGCTATGGAGACGGTGTGACCACCGCTCAAAAACAGGCGAGATAATTAGAAATATGGCAGTGGTAAGACTGATCCCATGGGGGTCTGTCTATCTGCCTGTCTGTCTGTCTGTCTGTATGTCCACAGCCTGTTATTATGCTGGAAGACTTGATGAAAATAGATGTAGCAATTTAATTAACTTATAGAGTGTGCTGATGTAGGCTCTGTATGTAAAATTACAGTTTCCCCTCCCCCACATGTAGCTAATAACAACCCTTCTTTGGTAATGAATGTACAGAGAATACTAATATACTAATAACGCAGAAATGCAATACTGGGACCCATATTTGCGTCACAGGCAAACAAATGTATGGGTTGCGCATAGCCTTTTTAATGTTCTTTTTATATTCTTTTTTAAATAATAAAGAAATTATGCAAATGATTTATTATTTCTATTTTCACTATTTTTGAATTAGGTTTTTAGTGGTTAATTCATAATGTGTTTTTGTACTTTTGGGTCCCAGCGAGACACCAAATTATTTTAGTTTTTTTGTCTAAGCTGAAAACGTTTGGGGACTACACTACAAGTTAACAAAAGTAATTGCTTTAGCTGAAGTACTCAAAAGTACATGCTTTTAAAAATGCTTAATTGCAAGCACAAGTAAAAGTAGAAGAACATCTTCTTTATATATATCATTGCTTTGCTTAAATCTTTTCACAATGAATGTATAGCTTCTTGTAACTCTCTCTAATCACATGCACTCTGTGCGCTAACGTGCTTTCTTGTAGAACCCCTATGCCAGGGGTTCCCAAACCTTTTTGGCTCAGGGCACCCCTATAAATATTTGTTTTAATCAGAGGCACCGCTACATTATATTCATAATTTTCACTCCCAGCACTTTATATTTATGCCATATTTTAATATTACCTTTAGCATAACAGTATATGAACTAACTATTATTTGAATCAGTTGTTACATTTTTTGTTTGCCATTTTTCTCCCTGCGATTATGTTGTAAGGAACATGTTGAGATAATAACCATTTTGGTTAGAACTGACTGAAAGTAACTTTGTACTTCTAGTTTAAAATGACACAACATATTTATTTAAGTGCATCACGGCACCCCAGGGGGCCCCGGCACCCACTTTGAAAACCCCTGCCCTGTGCCATACAAAGCCTGTAGATTAGAAACACCTATAGAAACAATGAATCGGATCATCGACTGCCATTGTCATCTTTTATTTAAACCCCACGCACGCACGCACGCACGCACGCACGCACGCACGCACGCACGCACGCACGCACGCACGCACGCACGCACGCACGCACGCACGCACGCACACACACACACACACACACACACACACACACACACACACACACACACACACACACACACACACACACACACACTCACATCAGCAGGGCATTGTCTATCTCTCGATACTTGCTGAGATCAGCAAATTCATTCACTTAAAGTCTGTTGTCGCAGAACAAACAGACTACATCTCTCTGCTTTCAAGAGCTCACTGTTGAAACCACTTGACTTGACTGCACAGGAAGAACATAACACATATCGTGCAGCTCCAAAACAATATTTGACCACAACTGTCTGTCTCTCTCTCTCTCTCTCTCTGTCTCTGTCTCTCTCTCTCTCTCTCTCTCTCTCTCTCTCTCTCTCTCTCTCTCTCTCTGTGTGCGTGCGCGCACGCGCGTGCACGCTACTCCTCTACATCTCGGATCAAAAAATTGTACTTTTACTCCTCTACGTTTATTTATTTGAAAACTTTAGTTACTAGTTACTTTGCCGATATAAATATAGATTATATTATAAAACATACATTAATCACAACGCGTCGCAAGGCATTGTAAGCTTGTAGATCTTCACATTTTGTACTTTCACTTTTGGTACTTTAAGTATATTTTGATGCCAATACTTTCATACTTTTTTCTCAAGTACCCATTCCCATTGAAATGCATTGGCTGAATCAGCTAATCAGCTGGCAACCATACTTTGGTGTGAACGTGCCCTAACAGAGTATCAATATATTGCAGTACTGACTTTTAAGCCCTTTGCACACAGGACAGTTGCGTTCTTTTCGTTTGCGGCATGAATAAAACGTATTGGATTCGGTGTGCAATGCCGTGCGGAATCGGCGCTGCGGATCCCAAAAGGAGTCATAAAAGGAGTGATGAGTTTTTTACCGCCTGCGACAAGACGCACAAATCGAACTGGGTTCGAACGAGAAAAAAACGCACGGCCGCAGCCACTCGTCGCACGACGGCTAATTCGGATCCGGTGTGCATGAGGTCGTAGAGAATCTTTGTTTTCTTTAAAAAAAAATGAAATTGTCCGTTTTATCCGTGCGGATAAACGCGCCTGTGTGCAAAGGGCTTTACTTGAGTACTTTTTCCTCCACTGGTGTACAGGCTTAACAACACCATAGAGGAAACACGGTGACACTGATAACCAGTGTTGGACATTACAGTAACACGTTACCGTAGGCCTACCGCAACTTTTTTGCGGGAACTGGTAACATAACTAGTCACATTTTCCCATTCCGGTAACGTGTCATTACTATTGTTTTTCCATGTAGGACTAGAATTATTGAATGCTTTAACTATTGAAAAATTGCAGATATACAAGCTCGCATCGCGGCACTGAGTGCCGCGATGCGAGCTTGTAGATCTGCTATTTTTGAAAAAGTCGTGAAAATGTGTGCAAATCTTTGAATATGTGTATTTTTAAAGCGAACGTTTGTAACTCAAATTTAGCTCCTGGGGGGTCCCTGTAACTAAATATTTTGAGATGGGGGTCGGTGGCCAAATACATATCATTTTCGGGGTCCTTCACATGAAAAGGTTTGAGAACCACTGACATAGAAACATATTTAAAAAAAAAAATGATAAAAAAAAAATCAGGTCGAAATTAAAATTTTCACGATTTTTCAAAAATAGCAGATATACAAGCTCTATATATCTTATATTTTATATCTGTTTTCAATAGTTAAAGCATAAATAAAATAACAATACGCAATAATGCGTAGCCGTTCTAAATGGCTTAAACAACTTAAAACGTAGGCCTACTGTGGGTTTTTCTTGCAACAGAGAACGATTTCCCACTTCCCCATAAACCATTGTGTAACACATCAAAGCTAGATTAAGTGACACTCGCATTGCAGTTACTGGTGGCAGTTTGGTTGCAACACTAGTTCTGTGACATTGCACGTTTTTTCAGGCCTTCTTCCTGCATGCAGAACCAGTCTGTGATGGGTGTGGGTGGCCCAGCAGCACCCATGGGTGCAGGGGCGTCACAAGGGGTAGGAAAGTGGGACTGAGTTACTGGGGCCCAAGGTGATGGGGCCCTAATAACTTTATCTATTGAAAAATAGCAGATATACAAGCTCACAGCGCGGCACCGAGTGCCGCGCTGCGAGCTTGTAGATCTGCTATTTTTGAAAAGTTGTGAAAATGTGTGAAAATCTTTGAATATATGTATTTTTTTAAGCGAACATTTCTATAACTCAAATTTTGCTTCTGGGGATCCCTGGAACTAAATATTTTGAGATCGGGGTCTGTGGCCAAATACATATCATCTTGGGGGTCCTTGACATAGGTTTCTTACACACATTTTCACGATTTTTCAAAAATAGCAGATATACAAGCTCGCAGCGCGGCACTCGGTGCCGCGCTGTGAGCTTGTATATCTGCTATTTTTCAATAGTTAACATTCATGGGGGGCCCGCAGTGAATCCTTGTACCCAGGGCCCAGAATTTGGTGTGACGCCCCTGCATGGGTGTGAGTGGAACAGCTTTGTTCCCATGCGGCGTACATTCCTAGTGGTTCGCAAACCTTTTCATGTCAAGGACCCCCAGATGTATTTGGCTGCGCACCCCCATCTGAACATATTTTGTGCCAGGGAGGGACCCCCCAGAACTGTATATTCTGCAATATACAGTATTACATCACTGTATGGCCAAAACCTCTTAACTCCATTTTTGAGGTTTTAGATTGGCATACATCAGGGCTATTGAACACCATTTACATCTGAGTGTTGGTTAAAATAATATTGAACCAGTGGAAAGTAGTGAAAAGTGCTTGGTAGAAAACCTCCTAACTCCACACTTTCTGCCAAACCAGCTAACTCCACCCGATTGGCCCTCTTTTTTATTCATAAATATGTGCTATTGAACACCCTTTACGTCTGTGTGTTGGTTAAAATAATATTGAACCAATGAAAAGTAGTAAAAAGCCCTTCGGTCAAAACCTCCTAACTCCACTTATCCCGAAAATGAACATTTTGGAGTTAGGAGGTTTCGGCCCGACAGCAGAGATAAATATACAGTTGACCTATATTGCAGATTTACAAGAGCTTGTTCTATTTTCTATTTTTTAATAGCCAAAGTATAACATAAGGATACATTGGTTAAAATTATCGTGATGCTATATTGACTCATTTGGGGGAACCCTCTGGAACCAACCAAGGACCCCTGGCCTGGGGGTCCCCGGACCCCACTTTGAGAACTGCTGTTCTAGATTAGGTTTTGTAGCTTATTGATTGAGACTTTTATTGATCCCATGGGATCATCAAGCCATACGTCAGGTGTCATAACAGCATGGCAATAGGCAAGGTTCCTGGTTCAAATCCCCCGGCTCCCCCTATAGGTTAGTTGTTGAAGTGCACATGAACTGCTTAAAGGTCTCATGACATAAAACTTACTTTTTCTTCATTTTTTCCCCGGCTTTTTTCACGTTTCCTGACCTCAATTACACCAAAATAACCTGACCTCTCAACATTCAGTGGTTTTTCTGTAATCTGTAGTTTTTTGAATTACTAGGCTCAGAAAGGTGAGTTCATTTGTCTCTAGACGTACGCATCATCATCCAGGGGAGGGTGTGGTTGTAGGGGAGGGTGTATCACCTTTGCTGTTACTTTACATTGCGTTTGCATCGGTCCAATGCACCATTTACCATTCACCACGTTGGTTGTTGAGTTCACCCTCCCCTGGATGATGATGCGTACGTCGAGAGGCAAAATAACTCACTTTTCTGAGCCTAGTAATTCAAAAAACTACAGATTACAGAAAAAACACTCAATGTTTTTTGGTGTAATTGAGGCCAGGAAACATGAAAAACCCCTCAAAATAAAAGAATACTGAAATGTAATGTCATAAGACCTTTAATCTGATGAGCAGGTTGGTGCCTTGCATGGTTTCCTCTGATGTCTGACTGAATGTATGAAAATGGAATACATTTGTAAAGCGGTTTGGACTGAGAAAGCCGCCTATACTGTATAAATGCAGTCAGGCATTCAGGAACATGCTTTATTTTCACTGACAGCATTTTAGAATGAAAGCAACAGCGCTGGAATTACAGTTTTATCAGCGGCACTAGGAAAATCTTGGTTCAAATTGAGTTTGATAAATGGGACAGATCTTCTGCAGGTAATATTAACAGTTTTACTGCCAGATGTTTTATTTATTTATTGGGTCTGGTGCCAGCAAAAAGCAGCTTACCTTTGCGATGTTATAGTAGATAGACGTTTTTTATTTTTATTTTTATTTTTATTTTTTTGATTGCGCAACATGCACTTTGGCGGACCTGGCAGCAGAGGGCGGCGTCATGCAAGAATTCATGTGAATTTGGCCGTTCTGAGTTGCCATCCATTGAGACCAGTCACTCGCCACAAAGCCACAGGGCCAGAGAAATCAACAAGGAAGTGAATTGGTCTCCGTTGCTGTTAACGCATAATGGATTTTTTAGACCATCATTGCGGCAGATGTGTTCACTGTACACGGCGGCGCGACCTCTCATCAGCTTACGGACATCAACAAGGTAAACGAACGAACGGCCGTATTGGCGACGAGCGACGTTCAGAATTGGGGCGAACGGTAACGTCCGTAGCAGTAAAACAGTTAACATGGTTTTGGTTGTGCTGCTGATGATAGCTCCATTTCCATTATGACCTTTAGCCTACAAGCCAAGCTGTCTGGAAGTCAGATGAGGGATTATGATGGATATAGTTAACATGTGTCCCTATGTGACATTATCAGGAATGTACAAAGATTAGGCATGCAACCACCAGCTATTTTAATGGCTCGTGTCTACAGAAACCTTCTTTTCTTTCTTTGAGCTGCCAGCACTTTTCTGCCAATCATTTATGTGGTAAATGCATACTCTGTAGCACTGTCGCCTCACAGCTAGAAGGTCCCGGGTGCGATTCCCGCCGGGGGATGCTGTGGACGCCGGGGGGGCGGGGGCGGGGGGGGGGGGGGGGGGGGGCGTGTTCTCTACTCCGTGTCATCAGTGCCCATACCCTAGGTGGGGTTGGTGAAAGGGCGTTTTTGTGTGGAGTTTGCATGTGTCCCCTAGGGTAGGTAAAAGTTTCCCATTATATTCTTAGTGGATCAAGGTGAATTCAGGGGGTTCGAGTTTGGGTCCCTTGACTTACTATACAGGAAAAAAAGACCTCCCAGAAAAAAATGGGTTACAAAATAGTACAACAAAGATATCTATGTATTTACACATAGCATAATGCATCTATACAAATGTACATGCATGGTTATGTACTGTACAGAGGTTAAAATGAGCAACAAGTGGTAAAACGGCTGAGCTTCTGTCTGCCTAACATCACAGGCAACACATGAGTGGTGTGTGTTATGTGTTATCGTTCTGCACAGGCTGATAAAGACACAGGAGCATTTAATTCAGTCAGGGGAACGTTTACAAAACTAAAGGACCTGTTGACTTGACTCTGCAAGGCTAGCCCAGCAAGATAACAAGCTCTCTTATCCAGAGTGACTTACACCGTACGAGAACAACAGAGTAAATGGCATCTAGTCTACAAACAACAGTAAATGGGGGGAGGGGGTGTCATCCCTATGTTCCTAGGGAACATAGTTGTGGCAGGATAAATGACAGTGGTGGACAGTAATGAAGTGATGATATATAAATCGTCACTGTTTGGCAGAAATCTTGTGTCTCCAAGTTTCAAATTTGTACGTTTTTTAGCAAAGTAAAGCCCTGCTTCATCACACAAGGCCGTCGCACAAAAGTAGTGAAAACAGCTGATCTACAAGCACACTAGATCGGCTGTTTTCACTAGTTTAAATCATTTTAAAAATGCTAAATACGAAACAAACGGTTTTGGACATACAACAAGGTTTCCACCCGACAACGACGATATATTCTTTGAGCTGCGTTAACCGCTCCTACATCTGACATTGTCTGTTTGTCCTGCGTCTGTCCGGACTGTGATTGGTCAATTGGTGTCTGTTTGTACTGTACGTCCAGGGTCACATTGGCCCAGCCTCACGGGCCGCTTAACACACTGGGGGCCCCGCTGGCCAAACCCGTCCACAGACCAGTTAAGGGTTACCATGGTAACCAGCCAGCCAGCGGCCGCTGGTGAAAGAAAAAAACGTATTCGCTTCACATTGGGTGTAAATTTATTTTGTTTTTTATTTATTTCTTGCTCATTTGTTTCGCTTCTTTGGAGAAGATGACCAATCATGTGGTCTACAGGGGACCAATCAGACGTTGCCAGGTCAGGGGACCAATCACAAGTTACGAGGTCAGGGGACCAAGTTACTAGCCGGTGGTGGACAGTTTTGTCAAAATTATTTTTTTGCCATGGACATACAATTATATTATCAGAGACAGAGCTAGCCCTAAATGGATACTACTAGTGCAGTGGTCCTGAAAGTAACTAAGTACATTTACTTAAGTACTGTACTTAAGTACAATCTTGAGGTATTTTTACTCCACTTGGGTATGTCCAATTTTCAGTACTTTTATTTTTACTCGGATCCAAATATTGTACGTTTACTCCACTACATTTATTTGAAAACCTCAGTTACTAGTTACTTTGCAGATCTAAATTATAATAAACATACATGAACCAATTTAGCCCTATTTTATACCTAGGCTATCTACAAGCTCAGCATGATGCGTTGTGAGCTCGTAGATCTGCTATTTTCAAACATTTTGTACTTTTACTTTAAAGGGGTGGTGACATCCAAAAATAAATTTTGAGTTTTTTATGCTTTTTTTAATGTTTCCTGGCCTCAATTACACCAAAAAAAACGCAACTTTTGACATGCAGTGGTTTTCCTGCTATCTGTGTGTTTGTGCTGGTTTCTGCATAATGAGTCTCAAACGCGCAGTTCATTGGATACTGGACTCATACGTCGTCAGTCGATTCACCCCCCCCCCCTCCCCCTCCTCTCTCCCCTCTCCCAGTGTCCCTGTCTGTATTTCTCAGGTATTTCTCCACAGCCCAAGTTTTGAGGAAGTGACCTCTTACATTATATTATCCTTTAATTGTAAATATGGGCATACAAAATATATTTACCCATTCGGATATCTTATTTACATCAATATCCTTCATATCAAGTAGTCAGTTTATGCTTTTGTGAAATAATGAAAATCGCTATGTATCGCTATGTATTTTCCGCCCTGGCTGGGGCCGTGGACAGCGCCTCCCTCCTCATCACCGAGTCCCCGAGGACAGCGCACTTTTCCCGGGGGCAGAGCTCCGTGGACCGTGGAGCAGCCGACTATAACTCCACGCTGCCCTGTCCTCCCTCCACACACACGGGCACGGCGACTCGGAGAGCAGACAGTAAAACGCTATGATAACACAAGCAATAGGTGGTTCTCTAAACGGAGGCATTTAGACAAAATATGTTACTATAATAACTACAGAAGGACCGTGAAGTGTTTCTGCAGCGCGAAGCAGAGCTATAACGTTACCGCGTACGGTCTAAATTGAACTCCGCGGGGGTACAGATGTAACCACAGAGATCCGGTAACGTCGGTCCCGGGGAAGAAAAAAACACTCGCGACTCGATGCTGTTTAGTGTGTGCCTCGTCAGGGCTCAGCTCAGCCTCTGTGTGTCAGTGTGTGTGTGTGTGTGTGTGTGTGTGTGTGTGTGTGTGTGTGTGTGTGTGTGTGTGTGTGTGTGTGTCACAGTGTGTCTCAAAGCAAAGCAGCGAAACACATGCATCGCGTCTGCGAGCATGCATCTCTCGGTCATTGTGTTGGAGCTGGGCGGACCTCTGTGTGTGTGTGTGTGTGTGTGTGTGTGTGTGTGTGTGTGTGTGTGTGTGTGTGTGTGTGTGTGTGTGTGTGTGTGTGTGTGTGTGTGTGTGTGTGTGTGTGTGTGTGTGTGTGTGTGTGTGTGTGTGTGTGTGTGTGTGTGTGTGTGTGTGTCGTGTGTGTGAGCGTGCGTGCGTGTGTGGCCAGTGGCCAGTGGCCACTTTGGGTACCAGTTTGAGAACTGCTGGCTGAAGTGAGTGATTTGTATTAATAATCAAAATCCAAATGATTGTAGTGGAGAGATAAAGTGCATTTGCCTCTGAGATGTAGTGGAGTAGAAGTATAAGAATTGAAAATTGGAAATACTCAAGTAAAGTACAAATATTCAAAATTGTACTCAAGCTATACTAATATTTGTTAGAATGAGTGGGAGAGAGAGGCTCCCCTGGTGGTGATTATAGAGTATTTCAGGTGAACAGACCGTTTTTCATGACACCTAAACAGAGAGAGAGACCATGGCTCCATGGAGTGGATTTTCAAGTTTAAACATTTTAAAACATGTTTTTAGGACCAGGGCAAAGACTTTTATGATTGGTAAAAACAGAATGTCATTTAACCTTTAAGTACATTTTGATGCCAACACTTTTATACTTTTACTCAAGTACATTTTGAATTCCGGACATTTGTTTGCTACTTTTACTTAAGTAAAATATGTGAGTACTTTTCCCACCACTGGTGCTACAGTACAGGAGCTGGTATTGTAATTTAGCAGAGATCTGCCATGCTCATCATCATTAAGGTGTTCCAGCCCGGCTCTCTGTAAACCAGTGGTGGAAAAAGTACTCAAATATTTCACTGCCGTGGCTCAAATGCTGAATAAATAATGGTCCTACTTGATATGAAAAAGGTTGAAAGCCAGTGGTATACAGCAATGGTTCTCAAACCTTTTCATTTCAAGGACCCCCTAATAAACCTATAGTGGTAGGTATCAGGGCCCATTTGACCTGAATATGTTTGACAACCACTGCTTTATGCAACAGCCTGCATGGTCAGACTGATGGGTCCACAGCAGTGGTGTAAAGTAACTAAGTACATTGACTTAAGTACTGTATTTAAAGGAGCTATAGTCAACTTTTTCATTGTAGGGCCGACACTTTGTTTACATCCTAGTCTATAGACTAGAATGTAAACAAAGTGTCGGTCTGACAATGGCCAATGATTATTTTATCATTATTTTACGCTTTTTGTGGTCATTTTTGAATAGAAACACATATATGAAGCTTATTTTTTTATAAAATATTTTCGATTTTTTATTTTTATTTTAGCATCCGTTTTTCAAGAAAAAGTTGACTATACTGTAGCTCCTTTAAGTAAAATTTTGAGGTATTTGTACTTTACTTGAGTATTTCCAATTTCCAATACTTTTACTTCTACTGCACAACATCTCAGATCCAAATATTGTACTTTTACTCCACTACAATTATCTGAAAACGTTAGTTACCAGTAACTTTGTGGATTTTGATTATTACGACAAAACAAAACATTAACCACTTCAGCCCTATATACATTTTAGCCGATCTACTGTACAAGTGCATGAATGAGAGCTTGTAGATCTGCTATTTTCAAAAGATTTTTATACATTTGAAAACTTTAAATGGGACATCCTGCATTCATTTTATACACGCTCAAGAGTTAAAGACCTATTAGGGTCCATTTGGTTACCAACTCTTCCATCATTTTGCTGGGGGACCACCTGGAACTCCCTCAAGGACCACCGGTGGTGCCTGGACCACTGTTGTAAACAGTGGTCCAGGCACCACCTGCTGTATACAGCTGTGAGCTGTTCCACATAGTGTGAGGGGCCCAAGAGCTCCGGAGGCCCTGAGGAAGAAATGATATGGCTGCTCATATCTTAACATTTATATTTATTTTACAGTCACTTATAATTCTTCTACAATAGAACAGTGAAGTCATGACGTGACTCGCTCATCCCGTGGTTCCACGGAAGTAATTCTCTATGGAGAATAACATTGGGTCATCTTAAATCGTCTCATATAAGCATTGTGGTCCAAAAATAAACAAACGGCCTTTGCGATATTGTCGGCGAGGTGGCTCTGTATGGTTTATGATAGTCAGTCACTCATAAGTGATAAAGCCTGTTTCTAGCGAAAATGTAACTAATTCGGCGACAGTAACATTAGCGTTTTTTCACCATCAGTTGATTCTTCATATCCATATGAGTCAAACCGCTGAGATAATTTGTTTATAATTGGAACACAGTTCTTATATGACGCGATATGAAAAAGGTCTATGGGAATTCAGAATGGGGGAAGAAAACCGCGAACCAGGTAGGATGTGGAAATTACGTCACACTTCACTAGTCTATACATAATGATATTTGGCAGCTTGTACGAGTCTAAATGTCTCCTCTCGGCCTGATAGCTATTGTTTTGACACAGCACTATCTTGTTGGTTCAGTTTGTCCTTGAAGCAGCTACAGTATAACTATGATCTCTGCCCGGTGCCTCCTGGCTGAACTACCATACCACTGAAATGAGTATTATTGTACTTTTCCCTGTGATATCATGTACATAAAGCATAACCATCACCACCTAGAACAGGGGTCTTCAACGTTTTCAGGCCGAGGACCCCTTCGTTGAGAGAGAGATGAAGCAGGGACCCCCACTGCCTTTTAGTGTAAGTTTCATTGTTTGACGGCACAGTCGTCATGTATTTTGGATTCATGTCAATTTGTGTTTTCAAATATTTAACCACTTGAACAGTCAATACTTACCGTAATAAACTTGACCTTTTACTCTGTACTTATTCTGCTCTTTTTCCCCTCTACACCAAACCTCTTTGCCGAAAATAGCTGATCTACAAGCTCACAACGCCTCGCAGCGCTAGGTGTTGTGAGCTTGTAGATCTGCTATTTTTGGCTAAAGTTCTCAGAATATGGACGCTAAGGTTCAAGTGGTTAATATAAAAAAAGGAGATATTTTTTTATCACTCAAATATTTGGAGGACCCCCCTGTAGTAACTCTGAGGACCCCCTAGGAGTCCCGGACCCTCTGTTGAAGACCCCTGACCTAGAACATTGTCTCGACTCGTCTTTGCCTCGTCAGTTGCTGATTAGTCTCTCGATTACAGACTTCCGCATTGCTGCAAAAGTGAAAAGAGCGACCGAACTTTTCCTTGACGATGGCAAGGCAGATTGGTTGCTGATTGATCCAGAATTCCACAACAGCCCCTATAGCCAGAGCCTTTGCCCAAATTGTCGCTGTTAACTGGCATTCATGTCAGTCATGGCCATGGCCACATTTGTCCGTGTACAGACATATTGGTGAATTTCTACTGTCCGTATCGCATGTCATTTTTTGTTTACTGGTAATGACAGAACTATGGTCAAAGTGAAACCTCAGTCATTTTATTCACTTCCCCATTGTTACCGTAAATCTATTTCTGTCGATTTCCTCATTGTTGCTGCCTGCAGTGTCAATTGTACTCACCTTATACGACTGGTTCCTAAACACTGGGTCGGGACCCATTTGCGGGTCGCAGACCAATTTTTATGCGTCACGACTCAAGTAAAAGGCCTAGCAGAGAGATAGTGGAGAGGAGCCTGGCTGCCCTGAGCTCTGAACTGACATGAACTGCCACATTCCACCATAACTGCCAGGGCAGCATTGCCAAGTATGCTTATTACAAGCCACTTTGGGCTTGTTTCTTTTTCTATAAAGTCGCCTTAGTAAATATCATAAATAAGTTGCAGGTTATTCTTTTCTTTATTTTTGCCATCATTTTTTTCTTCTAAAGTGTATTTGCTTATTTGGGCTTGGTTCAATTTAACCACTTAGGCCTATAATTATACATCGGCTATTTTTAAAAACATCTTTAAGACAAAATGTTTAAAAAGTTAAGTCTTGTATGGCAGAGTTTCTCAAACTTTCAAATGTCAAGGTCTCCCTTAACTCTGACAGTGTACAAATGGAACCAAATGGACCCGTTAGGGTTCATTTGGTTCCATTTTTATACTGTCAGAGTTACAGACTTGTAAGGATCAATTTAGACCCCCCCCCCTAAAGGAACCCACAGAGTCCCTGGAATCCACTTTAGCCCATTTTCGACTGCAACTTTAGCTCCACACCACACTACACCACACCACACCGCACCACATAAAAATATCTACATTTTCCATTACACAAAAGTACCCCTATCGGTAAGAAACAAATTGACCCTTTTAACTGTGATTATTATACAATATACATTTGTATTACAACTATCCTAAATTATAATACACTATAATGGATTATAACTGTGATTATAATACACAATAAAGTATTAATGTATTACTATGATAATTATAATACACTGTAATAGATTATAATAGTGGTTATAACACAATATCATCTATTATCATCATGTATTACAACTATATCCTCGTGGTCTAAATGAAAAGTCAGTGAGTGATCAGTCATTATGAAGTGTTTGGCCCTGTTTGGCCTAGCTCAGACCTACTCTAGACTGGATACTTTTTAGTACCATGTTTAGTACCACTTTCACACCACTCTACCCAGGTCCTTGTAGTGGAAAACCTGGCACAAGTGGGCGGTGTGGAGTGGAGTGGTGTGGAGTGGGGTCTGTGGAAAAGGGGCTAAAAGCCCCTTTTCCACAGACCCCACTTTGAGAACCACTGTTGTATGAGGTCACTGGCACGAAGATATTTTCAGAAGGGAGTCCGCAGCCAAATACATATTAACGTGAGGGTCCTTGACATAATGTTTCAGCTCTAAAACAATGTTGGCCAACATAAAGTTCGACCGACCTGCCCCTATTAGTAGTGGCTCATTTTGAGGGCTTGTTTTCCGTAGACATGGTTGTGCTTGTTTCTCTCCCAGAGCGTGGCAACCGGGCCGGCCGGGACAGGCCAGGCAGCAGTGTGTTATGTGTGTTATGTGTGTTATGTAATTTGTTTTGGGAGTTGTTGCACATAAGGGTAATGATTGTACCTCCCAAGATCTGTTGTCTTGCTGACTCGGCGTCATTAAGCTCACTGTTTAACCCGGTGGTTCACAAACAGTGGGCCGCGGACCAATTTTATGGGTCGTTAATAAATACCCCTTCATATAAAACAAAGATACTTTAATTAGAGCTCGATGCAACGTGTTGCTTGTAGATCTGCTATATTCACAAGATTGGGTCAAGGGCAAACGTCTGATTTCTCTTTTGGTTCTCCAGCTAAAATGGTTTAAATGGCTTTATATTATGAATAGTAATCGAACCAACCACCTCTTGTCTTGATTGTTTAAACATACAGTAACGTCATGCATGGGCCGCTATGCTCGATAACAAGCTTGATAAGCCCAAAGCTTATTGATACAGGGAACTCAATAAATGTGTTATCGAGTTTGTAGCTCGACTTATCGAGCTCCATCCCTGTGTGTGTGTGTGTGTGTGTGTGTGTGTGTGTGTGTGTGTGTGTGTGTGTGTGTGTGTGTGTGTGTGTGTGTGTGTGTGTGTGTGTGTGTGTGTGTGTGTGTGTGTGTGTGTGTGTGTGTGTGTGTGTGTGTGTGTGTGTGTGTGTGTGTGTGTGTGTTCCTCATTGCTTGCACCACAGAACAGGTCACTGGAACACTGTCACGCATCTTGAATGGCTGCTATGCATACAAAGGGATGCAAAGCAAGTCACAATAGAGTAGTGGAACTCAATGCAAAAGACGTATCAAAATATCATGCATCTACACTACAGTGAGAATGTACAAACATTCCTGTGTCATTTCATCCATGTTCCATCTCTGCCATAACCCCCATAACTCTTTACATCTTTGACGGCTAATACAGCAGATGTTGTTGTGGTTGATGAAGAGTCCAGGGAGGTGTCTGTTTAAGGGATGGCATGCACCTTTGACCCTAGCCTAGAGGAAGCCTTTATGACCAAGGTCATTAAATACCAAACAGCTCCTACATACCAGCGCAGAGCTAGGTTATAGGGGCAGACTATTTGTTTTTCTGTTTGGCTGCCTAGGACATAGCCACAGACTGGTTGTTAGAGGGCTTCAACCAGGGGCGTCACAAGGGGGGGGGGGAGTGGGACTGAGTTACTAGGGCCCAAAGGTGGAGGGGCCTGAAATTAATTTATACTTTAGCTATTGAAAAATAGCAGATATACAAGCTCACAGCGTGGCACAGAGTTCCACACTGCAAGCTTGTAGATCTGCTATTTTTGTGTGCAAATCTTTGAATACATGTATTTTTTAAGCGAACATTTGTAACTCAAATTTTGCTTCGGGGTCCTTGGAACTAAATATTTTGAGATGGGGGTCCGTGGCCAAACACATATCCTATTGGGGTCCTTCACATGAAAATGTTTGAGCACCACTGAGATAGAAACATAGGTTTTTAAAAAAAACCTTCAAAGACTTTCAAGATTTTTCAAAAATAGCAGATCTACAAGCTCACATTGATACAAGTGTGTGAACGTGCTGCTCTCCGTAAAGCTTTAAACCAAATTAAGTGAGAATGTTACTGTTACTGAATAGAAAACAGGCTACTTACTTTTATTTTCAACATATTGACATAAAAACTGGACTTTTGATGTCAAAATCTTGTCTATAAATTAAAGGGGGTACCTTGGATTCAGCAATCAGGAAAAGGGGGTACTGAAGCCCAAAAAGTTTGAGAACCTTTAGATTCTAAAGGTAAGATAGCCTTCTAGTCCGGAATTCTCCTTTAAAGTGTGTGTATGTGCGTGTGCGTGTGAACTACATATGGCTGTGTGCAGGCTCTCATTTGTCATTCACTAAATAGCTTTGTTACAGATTGGCTGGAGGCTAGCAGCAGCAGCAGCAGTGTTTATCCTGTCAGAGAGGCATTTATCTTGACACTTCCCTTTATGGTCCTCTTTAGAATGTTGGAATGCTAACGTAGCTTGATGTTGCATAAGAAGAACGCCTGCTTTGTTAATGATTATAAAAAAAAAAAGAAGAATAGCATTGAGGAATGGAATCCTTGTATGTCCAAAAGTCTTCCTTTTTTTAATACTTAAAAGAAAAGTATAATGATAGTGAAAATAGTTCACAACGCCGCTTTGTGAGCTTTGTAGATCTGCTATTTCATTCATGAAAAAATATGAAGTCTATATATTGTTGAAATATGGAGTTACAAGGTTTCTGTCAGACTGCAACGATACGACGAAGAATACTGAACTATTGTTTTACTTCCTCTTTGTATCATTTACAGGCTCGTGCACACATAGACATCAAAGGGGGCTTGAGCCCTTGCCCTTTTATCTATGTTCATCCATTTTATCCTGTAAAAAGTGCCTTCTCAAGACCATGAATGTGGTTTTTACTCTGGTGAAAGTAATGCCAAATGCCCTCTTTCCATGCCATACCTGAAGGCAGCATTCAAGAGAATTGCCTTGTCCAAACTCTCTTGAACTTGAATGCAGCATCTTATGTTGAAAGAATTGCCTTCTCTGTGTAGAAATCAAGCATCGAAAATAGCAGACCTCCAAGCTCACAACGTGTCGCAGCTGGAGGTCTGCTATTTTCGATATTTTCACCAAGAGGCCCTTTTAGAAATGTCAGCCCCTGCCTCTCTAATATTCTCGGCACAAACCTGATCATTTGGATCCGTCGTTCTCAAAATAGGGTCCAGGAGGTCCTTGTGTCCAAGTGTGTCTGTCCCTGTAACATGCGTGACATAAAAGTCAGGACATGCATCTTTTTTTCTTTTTTTTTACCACGTCATAGTTTTTGGAAAAATATTGAGAGTGCCTATACTGTACTTAGACCACGTGTTTTGCTACCAGTAAATGGTGCCAGCTATTGGGGAAGGATGAAAATGATGACTTCCCAGACAGTAAAAATAGGAACAGAGTGTCAAGGCCGGGAACACATTTTGCTGTTTGGGAGGGGCTTACAGTACATGTACAGTATGTAGCAACATATTTGTTTTGTAGGCTAATTTCTGATTTAGCCCTATTCTATAGGTTAGGCCTAAATGGGTTAACACTCTCATGTTCAGAGTTTGACATGCTGGATTTGCTTTAAACATACTTGTACTGTAGGGCAGGCAACTGTACATATTTGCTTGTATCTCCCTCCTTGTGTCTCTCTCTGTCCCTCTATAGAGTATCAAACATATCATTTTCCGAATGTCTGAGTGAGTGTCTGTCTGTCTGTAACATCGTTTCTCCTCAGTGGCTGGAGCAATTGATCTGAAATCGCATCACCATTAGCATATGAACACACCTGACATAACTGTGAAGCCCGTTTGTCACTTTCACAAATCATATGCTGTATATTAGCATTTTTATGGTGTATCTATTCTGCATCTAGCAGGAGGTATATCTATTCTGCATCTAGCATGAGGCAACGTGTGTGTGTGTGTGTGTGTGTGTGTGTGTGTGTGTGTGTGTGTGTGTGTGTGTGTGTGTGTGTGTGTGTGTGTGTGTGTGTGTGTGTGTGTGTGTGTGTGTGTGTGTGTGTGTGTGTGTGTGTGTGTGTGTGTGTGTGTGTGTGTGTGTGTGTGTGTGTGTGTGTGTGTGTGTGTGGCCCTGTTACAGATGTTGTCCAAAAATCATGCAGATCGGTACACAGTATCTCTATAGCCATTAAACGAAACGGGTATTTCTTACATTGATGCTCCTACATATTATCATGCAAGCACCAGTTAAAGTTACTTTCCATCCCTCATGCACAGTGCACATCCCATAACCCACACACTGCACATCATTTCGGAGCTCATATCTTTGAACGGGTAAGGGCGAGTCTATATAATAGAGAGCGGATAGCCCAGCCCCCAGCAATTCATTTCAATGCAAGTGCTCAGTGGCGTTTTCAAGCATGCGGAAGTAGCTAATCCAGGTGTATTCGGGGGGAATTTGGCACATACCTATGAGCCAAAATGTGTTACGTCGAGACGTAATTGCGTCACGAACGTCACTCGACGTCCATTGCACCCTATTGTGTAGACCCCAGCGGCGCGCTCTTATGCTCGTGCATGTACTGTAGTTCCCCCCCGCCTGCTTTTCCAGCTTTGTCCAGCGGGGAGGCTGCTTCAATATTTGCAAGCCGTTCTGGGGGCTTGTGTCCCTCCTCTCTCTCCCCCGACACGGTCGTGGGAGATGGCCGCCCACCCCTAGAGCCTGGTTCTGCCTGACGTTTCTTCCAGTTAAGGGGGGAAGAATTGCTTTGCTTGCTACATAATTATGTAAAGTGTCTTGAGACAACTTGTGGTGATTTGACACTTTTATATAAAATAATATAATTGAATTGCATTATACTCTTATTATAGCACTTTGAGAAGGCAAGCAAAACATGAATGGCCAAGAAAGTTCAGTTGTCGGCCCAGTTTTGAGGTCCTTCAAAAGACCTTGGAGAACGCGTCGTTCTGAGCCAAAGACAATAGCCAAATTCCAATGCCCAAATCTCTGCTCGATCGCTCACTCCACAGTCCACACTCGGTCCTCCAGCTTAATACTGGAAATAGTTTGTGTCCCAAATGGAAATGTGCTTTTGGAGGAGCCGAGACTGGAGAGCGAGTCATGAGCTCTCCAGTCCAAGCCGCCTGGACTGGAGTGCCAAACATAGAGAGTGTACAACCAGGGTACAACCAGAGCCTGTTCTCATCTCGTTCTTGCTGGAAGTGTTGACTGCCTGTCTGTTCTGTTATTTGATGGACCGTCTCCTCTGGCTATGGGATGGAAACCATGACTAGGCTGTCGGACAGTGGTTCTCAACCTGTGGGTCGGGACCCCAAATAGTTTTGGGGTGGTCCCCAGATGATTGACTTAAGTTAAAATATGATTATTTTGGGTTTCGCGGCCTGAAAAGGTTGAGAACCACTGGTCTAGGAGATGGGGTCAAAAAAAAAGAAGAAAAAAGCTGTGCTGTGTCGCGGACTACAGTATAAAGGGATGTCTTGGAGCCGACGAAACTTAGTTCTGCGCGCTCGCATCCTATAAATGTAAAAATAAAGTGCCTCGTGCGTGAGCGGTGTGAGAGTGAAAGTGTCCCTCTTGGGTAAACTGCAGCAGAGATAACTGAAGTACATTTCATAACATTCTGAATAACAGTGACCAAAGCTATGCTGAAGCAAACAAATTAAATAATGGGTTGATCTTTATTGATACAATGGCGCTGCTTGTTGAGCATGGTGTGGGAGAATGCATGTCAAACAGCTCATATACGTATGTGAGAAACGCAGCAAGCATCTAATGTACAGCATGACATGCAGGAGTAGCCAGTGAGTGAGTAGGTGGGAATGTGTGTGTGTGTGTCTGTCTGTCTGTCTGTCTGTCTGTCTGTCTGTCTGTGCCTATCAGAGGTTAAGGACCCCCAAAATGTGTTTTTGGCCGCAGACCCCCATCTCAAAATATTTTGTTCCACGGATGGACCCCTATCGCATTTTTGTTGTTGTTCCAGGGACCCCCAGAAGCAAAGATTAGATTTTGGTCTATTCTGCATCTAGCTTAAGGCCACAGACTCGTTGGGAAACATGCGGTCGCTTGAATGAGGTCGAGTTTGTTTTAGGTCGAGTTTTCCTGTATTCACCGACATCAGTCACAGCGACGACCAAGAACTTTAATCCATGTCTGTATCTCTTTTGTAACGCTACATTGAAACCACTTCCTTTCAAAACCTCTGTCAAGGCGAGCTCCTGAAATCCCTTCAAGTTACTCATGCATGGAGGTACCATTATTTTTCAGGTCGTTTTTTTTTGTTTTTGTTGTTGTTTTCATTACTCGAGTGGTGGAGCTGTCAGTGTGCCGTGTTGCTGAGGGCTGGGATCAGGGGCGTCACACCAAATTCTGGGCCCTGGGTACAAGGATTCACTGAAGGCCCCCATGAATGTTCTTCATAGCGGTAGGGGGTTTAACCCATTTAGACCGGGAACGCATTATTTTGTGCTTTCACTATTGAAAAATAGCAGGTATACAAGCTTGTATATCTGCTATTTCTTTTTTTTTAATTTGTGAAAATGTGTGCATGTCTTTTTTGGTTTTTTGAAAGACCTATGTTTCTATGTCAGTGGTGCTCAAACCTTTTCATGTGAAGGACCCCCAAAATGATATGTATTTGGCCAAGGACTCCATCTCAAAATATTTAGTCCCAGGGACCCCCCAGAAGCAACATTTGAGTTACAAATGTTCGCTTAAAAAAATACATATATTCAAAGATTTGCACACATTTTTACGACTTTTCAAAAATAGCAGATCTACAAGCTTGCAGCACACCGTGCTCTGAGCTTGGATATATATCTGCTATTTTTCAATACAATAATTAAGGCCCCTCCACCTTGGGCCCTAGCAACTCAGTCCCACTTTCCCCCCCTTGTGACGCCCCTGGCCGGGGGATAGCAGTGGGTGAAATCCAACCAAGTAGGCGAGACAAGGAGATAAAACAGTATTACGATGAAGGATGGCCCCGCTTTTCTCTCCCCCCTGAACGATGCGCGTCATTAAGTTTAATTTCCGACTCATCATTCCTGCTCTGCCTGCCGGCTCCCTTTGTACCTGTAGTAGCATAGGAGGAGTTTTACCGGGTGCACGGCTGTCCGGACGCAACTGTGCAAATCGGTCAGCCTTTAAAGAATGACTCTACTACTGTAATATTATATTGTGGGACTGAAACGTTTGCCGCTTTCAATATCGGTGGGCAGGTTTCTGACCCGCCCACAGCCCACCAATGAGACGCAGCAGAGTGAGTAGACACAGTGGCGTCAGTTCAGAAAAAGCTAAGGTATGGCAACATGACTGGTGTATTGCACGCATGTTGCCATACCTTAGCAACAGGCATGATACATTTATTTTAAGAAGTACATTAAAATTTGCCCCCCGTTTCTACGGTTTCTTGGGCTGGATATGGCAGCCTGGAACGGTTGTTCCAGGCAGCTAAACTTGGCATGTTAGTAAACGTGCCACAATTAACAATAATGAATTGCACCTGTACCATTTTGTCAAGATGGGGAGAATACAAGTGTGGAGAATATCATTATAATACCTTAATTTTACATTTGTAGTTATTTTACTAATTTAACAACATAATAACCAGAACAGATAGACACAGAGAGACATTCATGGATTTATATTTAAAAGTAACTTTTATGTTCCCCCCTGGACCCAGGGTATGGCAGCTGCATACCCCGGCCATACCCAATTGACGCCCCTGAGTAGACAGACCTGGTGACATCTTATAATGAGCATTATTATAGCGAGGACCGACTAGATATGAAGATGGGGTTGAAAATGTTTTAAGTTTGCATTCATATTCACGATATTCCTGGCCCTCTCTATGGAGGCTGCCATTTTCTTTTACAGAGGGTGTGTGCTTAAAAAAACATCTTTTCACTTCCTCCCAAGTAAGGAAGTGACACGGAATTGTCTGTTGCCAGATTTTGCCAAAGAAATAAGCCCAACAGAAGCAACTAGGCCAGGGGTCTCAAACTCGATTTACCTTGGGGCCGCTGGAGGCAGGGTCTGGCTGAGGCTGGGCCGCAGCCTCCGCGCACATGCACGCGTGCGCAGCGCGTGCATGTGCACTAATTTGTTTCATTATTATACTGTAGTTTCATACCAGTCTAACAACTACTGTATCTATCTCCCCTTCAAAGACATAAAAAAAAAAATCTTCTCAAATGTCGTTTTTATTTTTTAACACAAAATAAGATGAACAAGGACCCTGGTGTAAACAAGTTGTGTATAACTTTCCTCAGGTACATCTCTTCTTTGGTAGTCAATTTGTATGGAGCATACTGTACCGTTAACTGTGTAACTGTTTTCTGTACAAAACTACTAATAAAACTCTCCCGAGAGCCATATACCCCACTGTGATTAGTAGGTTCGTCAGCTCCGCACACAACACTGTGAATTCATAGAAAATTTGCGGGCCGCACTAACATTAAACTTTCATATTAAGGTGGGGGCCACAAAATATTGTCTCGCGGGCCGCAAATGGCCCCCGGGCCGCCAGTTTGAGACCCCTGAACTAGGCTATACTACTTTACATTTACAATTGAAAATAGCAGATCAGCAAGCTCACAATGTGTCACATTGCGACGGGGACGTATCTCCATTCCGACATTGACTTCTTATTGTCAGAGTGGCAACACTTCCACAGAGGTTAAGTTTAGAGTTAGGGTTAGGCATAGGGTTAGTGTCGGAAAGGAGACATGTCAAAAAGGAGACATGTCGGAATGGAGACATGTAACCCATTGCGACACATTGTGAGCTTGTATATTTGCTATTTAAAAAAATATTTAGGGGAAAAAAAGAAATTTGAATATTTTTGAAACATTTTAACAACATAAATCTGTGTGGAGGTCCCTGGCACCACATATTTTCAGATGGGGGTCTGCAACTGTGGACAAATATGTTAAACTCGGGTCCTTGATATGAAAAGATTTGGGAACCACTGGTTTAAAAAATATTAGAAAGTAAGCAACTATACTATTTTTTAGAAACACAAATTGCTTATTATAAGCGGACATGGCAACCCATGTACATTCAGATCCCAGAGCCTAGAACGCCAACTACTGGCACTTTAATGCAAGGACAACAGGAAACCAAATGATGTTTTTCAGGCCAGCTCCGCCTCTTTCAGGATATGAACAGGAAACCGGGGGCGGGGCCAGGAATAACGTGAATACTGTACCAACTTTTCATATACTGTAACAATTTTGGCCCATGCATTACAGTAGGAACAGTATCACAAAGAGATGCTCCGATTGCGGGGGGCGATACTGATCAACTGGAATCAGTATCTGCCGATAACGATATTCCCGATCACAGCGTCAAATCCATGAATTCTCCTAATTATCGCAGCATTTATATATTTAATGATTCTTCCTACAAAACATTGGCATTGTATATTAACTCTACTACTGCCAGATTATTTATTTATTTATTGGGTCTGGTGCCATCAAAAAGCGGCTTACCTTTGCGACGTTATAGTAGATAGATAGACTTTTTTTTTTTTGTGCCTGGTCTGCACTTTCGCAGTCCAGGCAGCAGAGGGCGGCGTCATGCAAGAATTAATGTGAATTTGGCCAGCATGGCTTGCCATACATTGAGAGCAGTCTCTGGCCACAGAGCCTCAGGGCCAGAGAAAATCAACACGGAAGAGAATTGGTCTCCGTTGATGTTAACGCATAATGGATTTTTAAGACCATCACTGCGGACGATGTGATTACAGTACACAGCGGCGCGACCCCTCATCAGCTTACGGACATCAACAAGGTAAACGAACGAATGGCCGTATTGGCGCGGCGCGACCTCGAGAATTGGGGCGAACGGGAACGTCCAAAGCAGTATAAGAGTTAAGTATAAACATTGCAGATTGCAGACTGAGGTCCTTTAGTATCCAATTCAACTTGTAGGAGTTGAAGCTGAGGTTACATTCAGTCCCACAGATAAATATTGTGAAAGTAGCAGATCTAGCTTGTAGATCGGCAAAGCCGAAAGCCAATACCGATCAAAGCCGATAGAGGCATTATCGGCCGATCGCCGATCACTCACCGATCAATCGGCACATCTCTTGTATCATTGTATCGTGACGGTTTTGAATGTTCTCATAGGTGTAGAGTGGTGGAACACCTTACAATTCTCTGGAATGTAATAGATTATAGTACCTTTCTGAATCAGGGGCCGCTTGCAAATCTCAAAAGGGTTGTTTAAACATGCCCTGAAAAATACATCGCGGCCCCCCCACAAAAAGGCACTGATGGGGGCATTTTCCACATGCATTTTCCAGAGCAGGGGTCCTCAACATTTTCAGGCCAAAGACCCCTTAGCAGAGAGAGAGAGATGAAGCAGGGACTCCATCTACATATTGTATACATGTGTGATGGAGATTCTCATCGATTTCATAGGTAGATTCATAGACTTGTTTGACACCTAACCGCTTAAAATCATAAATTGTCGATACTTAGTAAACTTGACCTTTCACTCGGTACTTGTTCTGCTCTTTTTTTACCTATACACCACATCTATTTACCAAAAATAGACGATCTACAAGCTCTCAACGTTGAGAGCTTGTAGATCTGCTATTTTTGGCTGGAGTTCTCCTCAGAGATGGATGCGAGGGTTCAAGAGCTTGTCGATCTGCTATTTTTGGCTGGAGTTCTCCTCAGAGATGGATGCGAGGGTTCAAGAGCTTGTAGATCTGCTATTTTTGGCTGGAGTTCTCCTCAGAGATGGATGCGAGGGTTCAAGAGCTTGTAGATCTGCTATTTTTGGCTGGAGTTCTCCTCAGAGATGGATGCGAGGGTTCAAGTTGTTCATTTAAAATAATTATCCTATCACACAAGGATTTGGCGGCCTCCCTGTCGTAACTCTGAGGACCCCCTAGGGGTCCCGGACCCCTAGGGGGCTTGAAACTATGGAACTAACATTGAGTTTCACATTTATCTGCGTCACAATGAAAACTCATTTTGAAAAATTGTGAAAAAAAAAAAAAAGTTTGAGAATCCCAGTGTTTTATAGTTGTGTTGTAATCAGGCTTTGAACTTCACAGGAACATTAATACCTCAGTATGACGTGGCCTATAGTCCACGATAAAGTCCAAAGTACAGTATGTAATTATAGCTTTGCGTGACTCAGTCACATTATGATATAACTGAACAGATTATTGTTGTTGTCGTTATTTCTAGAGCAGGGGTAACGACAACAGCGACAGGGGTCAATGTTTTCAGGCCAAGGACCCCTTAGTTGCGAGAGAGATGAAGCAGGGACCCCCACAACCTGTTCGTAGATTCCATATAGTTTCATCGTTTGACAGCACGATCATCAGCGTAGTTTGTATTCATGTCAATTTGTGTTATCAGATATGTAACCACTTGAAATGTCAATACTTAATACACTTGACCTTTCACTCTGTACTTACTGTGCTCTTTCTTCCCCTCTACACCAAACCTCTTTGCCAAAAAGCTCTTTGCCAAAAAGCTCTTTGCCAAAAAGCTCAGCTTGTAGATCGGCCGATCCCGGACCCCCTGTTGAAGACCCTTGAGTTAACACATTTTGCGATGATTCAGTTCCCACCTGATGTTGTGTGGGAGTCCCGACAGCTCCAGACCGCACTGCATAACTGCTATCTTGCATAGTGTCTTCAGACTAGGATTTAAGTCTAACATGTACAGGTCATCGTCTGTAAAGAGGACGACACGATCTCCCACCGTGCAGCAGCCATACATAGAATACGGGCCATAACCCTTGGGCTTAACTTTCTTCCAGGAGCGGGTCTCTGGATTCAGTTTCCACAGGTCACTGTAGGTCCATTTCTCGCCATCGTGATGGCGGCGGCCACCAAATACGAACAGCTCTCCATTGTAGGCAAAAGTTGTAATGGCGTAGCATTCTTCGGGAAAAGGCTGTGCAGAAGGCTCTCTCAGCCAGCAGTTGGTCTCTAAGTCAAACACACAGACGGCGTTGTTGTACTTGTTGCGGTAGTTGTTGCGGTAGTTGTTGCGATACCACAACTGGACCTCAAGTACAAACATCTTTGTCCCAATGATGGTGGCATGAAGTGATGAAACAGGTGGCGGAAAGCTTCTGGTGGTAATCATACGCCAGACCATTGTGGTGGTGTCCAGTGTGTACATGTCAATACTGCTGTGTCCGGTCCGTCCAAGAATATACATGACCTTCCCCGAGACACAGGCTGAGTGGTCGTGCCTCCCCTCTGGGATAGTCCCAGAAACCTTGGGTTTGAACCACCTGAGGGCGTCTACATCGAATGCGTAAAGCACGCTGCAGTACCTTTTAGAATGCGTTCGCCTTTGGTACCCTCCCCAGATGTAGACGACATCTTCTATCAGCACAGCCTTGTGGCCCCGGCGCTTGCAGGGCACCTCAAGGGGACGGTCTCCTGTCCAGGTTATCACCGGGGTCGTCCAGTGCAAAGACACCGTGTCATAAACGTGCACACAAACCTGAGCGCCGCAACCGTATCCTCCAAAGGCGTACACCTTGTGTCCGAATGCCACGGCAGTGGGATGGCACCCCATCGCCATGCCTTTCACATGTTGCGTCCAGGTTAGGGTGAACATTTATCTCACTGTTGATGGAGCTAGACTAAAACAAATCCAAATCTGTAAACAGAATGCAGCAGTCCCCTTGTTCTATCACTTATATTGGTTCGGCGGCGCAAATGTCACGCAGAGTTTGACCAATCCACAAAGGGGATGAGTTGGGTTGACCAAATCTAGAAAGATATCTCCCTAATACAGGGGTCTTCAACAGGGGGTCCGGGACCCCTAGGGGGTCCTCAGAGTTACTACAGGGGGTCCTCCAAAATCTTTGAGTGATGGAAACCCTTTTTTCTCCTTTTTTATAATAACCACTTGAACCCTAGCATCCATATTCTGAGAAGAGCTGAGGGGAAAAAGAGCAGACTAAGTACAGAGTGAAAGGTCAAGTTTATTAAGTATTGACGGTTCAAGTAGTTAAATATCTGAAAACAAAAATTGACATGAATCCAAAATACAATGACGATTGTGCTGTCAAACAATGAAACTATATGGAATCTATGAAAAGGTTGTGGGGGTCCCTGCTTCATCTCTCTCAACCAAGGGGTCCTTGGCCTGAAAACGTTGGTCCGGGTCAAGGTTTATTATACACAACAGAACTTTGGCGCACAAGTAGGACATACATGGCCACCGGTGCATAAGACGCAAGTTGGCACCTCGACAGAGTGCAGTCTAGTTTTCAACCAGACTATAGTACTTGTCCGACTTTATTCCATAAACCCATCTATCTTTCTTTCTTTCTTTCTCATCCTAGATAAACTTTATTTTGCTGCGCTACTCCCCCCACAGTTTTGGTGGCATACACTTGGGCCATATGTTAAACCGACCGGCTTCATCTGTAATCGATTCCTTGCATTTCGCTAAGAGATACAGTACGTTATGTATAGTGTAATTTAAATATAGTGCAATTTAAATAAAATGTATTTGTGAATACATTTTCGCCATTGACTTTAATTAAAATCTTAACTTTTCCCAAAAATGGAGATGACTGACATCATAGAGCTCTGACTTCATAGACCACATGAGACTAACAGTATGTCCATATATGGGCTTAATATTGATCACATCATGAATCACCATATATGGACATAAAAGGGACAAGGACGGAATGATTAGCACCGCTCGAATAGGGACAAGGACGGACAGATACAGAGATATTTGCAAAGTGTGACTTTTCCAATTGCATATTTCTAGCGTACCTTTTGCCCTTCCTAGAATAGAAATGTAATGGAGTCCAAAGTGCAATGTCACACACAACCACCGTGTTTGACCCAAAACAACAATAATGTTTATTTATCCAACACTCCATTTCAAACCTTCACATTTAATCAGATCCGCAGTGGAGGCTCATTAAAATGCAATAAAAAGGCGAGGGTTGACAGGAGTATTATTATACAAATAATTCAATGAACTTCCAACTTCAGAGATGCCTTTTCATTAAGTCTGCAGCAGGGGCTGTCGGGGGAAGAAACCTTGTATGTCCAAAACTGTTATTTTTCAGAAAATGGAGAAATGTGTCGTTATTATTTAGTCACAAACGCTTGGTCATACTTTTCATTGGTTGAATACTTTACATTACATGCATATTAAATACATAGACACACTTAGTGACTTTCACTTTGACTTCTTGAAGTTTGTCTGAAAGTCAAAATAGCAGATCTAAAGCTCACAACGTGTCAGACGTGACATGTGTGAGCTTGTACATAAAGTTATTTTGGCTACTTTTATGTGATACTCTTGTACGATGAAGTAAGGTATTAATTTACAAAAAAGAAAAAAAAGTGCAAGGTTTCTGGCGCAAGGAAGAAATTAAATGAAGTCCAATTTTGAAGAGATGCTCTTTGATTAAGTGTGCTTAAAGGAGAATAGACAGGGACTGAGCAGGGATCTGCAGTCATAATCTCACCGCAATCATTCACTCAAAAGGACAATGAGTTTAGAAGAATTGTTATGTTAATATATTCCCCACTGGGGCCATGTTGTGAGAAAGCACCAACTGAAAAAAGTAATCAAAAGTTTTGGCGCTCAGCTGTGTGTCTGTGTGTGTGTTTGTGTGTTTGTGTGTGCGTGTGCCCCTACGGAATAGTCACTGGCTGCCCTCTTGAACGAATCTTACTTCTGCTTTTTCACTTATCTTTCACATTTGGTATTTTGTTTGTTCTGTAAGTGTGTACTCTGTCACAAGAAGAGGAAATTGAATCGGATCTCACCGGACCTGCCTATTTCACTTCTACTTTTTTATATATTTTAGCCTGACATTTTCATTTCATTTTCTTTCTCTCCATCATCCAGTCTGAACGCCCTCTCGGTGCAGCCGTTCTCTGAGATTCGGGGGGGGGGGGGGGGGGCAAAGTGGGACAGACTCTTGGGCGATTGGTTCATAATACTGGATTATTATGGAGCCAAAGGTACGGCTCCTCCATACCTCCAAACAGGGCCGCTGCAAACCATTTTCGTACCTGTGTGGGGCTCAGCTCCATGATCTCCAATATAAATGAAATGCTTTTGCTTTGCCCAGACATGGCCAACCTGGACCTACTTTGCACTAAAGCTGCTTTTATGGAAATGCCACCCCCTGGAAGCAGCTTGTTGTGTAGATATATGTCCAGTAATGCAAGGTTTTTATTGATACATAATTGTGTAGTTTTTCTGCCTGGTTGAGTATCTGGACCAGAGAATATGGCCTCATGGTCCGTCTGATTCCCTCTCGTCCTGTCAGACATGCAGGGAAGGGATGTCTGCATGGATGACTGCAAGCAGATCATCTTTCCATATTTCTGTCTCTCTCTGTCAGGGACGTACAGAGACTGTTAGGAGAGGCAGGGGCTGACATTTCTAAAAGGGCCTTTCGGTGAAAATATTGAAAATAGCAGACCTCCAAGTTCACAACGCGTCGCAGCGCTATTTTCAGTGCTTGATACCACACTAAACTAAGCATAATCAAGTCAATACTGGAGCTGTGGCGTAACGGCAAGGATTTGGCAATTCTTTCAACATAAGATGTTGCATTCAAGTTCAGGAGAGTTTGGACAAGGCAATTATCTTGAATGCTGCCTTCAGGTATGGCACGGAAAGAGGGCATTTGCATTTCTTTCACCATAGTAAAAACTGCATTCATGGTCTGGAGAGGGCACTTTTTAAAGACAGGTAAAAGGGCAGGGGCTCAAGCCCCCTTTGATGTCTATGTGTGCACATGCCTGCTCTCTATCTCTCTCTGCCTGCCTTCCCTACCTCTCACTGTCTCTCTCTCTCACTGTCTCTCTGTCTCTCACTATCTCTCTCTCTCTCTCTCTGTCTCTCTCTCTCTCTCTCTCTCTCTCTCTCTCTCTCTCTCTCTCTCTCTCTCTCTCTCTCTCTCTCTCTCCTCTACGGCCTGCCAGCATGAGTGGGAGCAGAACTCATCCAGGCACAAAGCAAGATGAGACATGACTCTGGATTCACCTGGGAGGGAGAAGGCAGGCAGAGAAAGACAGAATGATAGAAATATGGAAAGATGAACCATTACTAAACTTGCCGAAGCATGACGACTTTTAACACTTATGCTGCCTTCTTCATCATCATCATCATCGCTCGGAAGTTCAGTTGAGGGCAAGCCCTCATTTTCAATGTAGCCGAGGTTACGATACAGAACGATCAAAAGCACAATATTAAAACATTATAAATTAAACAGAGTAATTTACAAAAGAACAGCAACTAATAAATCAAGTGAAACGTGCAATCATGATTAAAAGTGTTAAGGATCAAATCCTTTGAACTTGCCAAGAGATGGCAGGGAGGACAGTTTTAAAGACTTTTGATGTAATTTAGGCAATTAGCAGACGCTTTTAATCCAAAGCGATTTACAATACATCACTATAATTAAGCAATCTAATATGTCAGTACATAAACAACAATACAAAAAATGCACAGGAATATCATTCTAGAAAAACAGTATATTGGTAGACCACACACCTAATCAGTACAAAAAACACCTTTTCTAAAACCTAAAAAATGCTATAGCCTATAGCTTCATGTGTGATCATCGAGGGAAGGGGAGTGTTACAGTAGTGCTATGGGTTTAGGTGGAGTCTGAAGAGGTGAGTCTTCAGTCCACAGCGGAAGCTATAGGGAGTGAGTCTGTAGTTCTAAGTGCGACAGGGAGTTTATTCCACAGTTTGGGGGCCAGGAGGGCAAATTGTCCTCACCCAGTACTGTGTGCGCGGCGGCTCCCGTTAACGGCCGTTCAAAGTTAATTTCTTTCACGTGGAGAAGAAGAAATACAACTGCGATGATCTGTGTGTAAGCTATGGTCCATAGAAAACAAGCCGTTTTGACCAAACAAGCGCTATGGGAAAAGAAGCGGAGATGTATGCATGTTTCTGCAGCCAGGATGAATACAATGCAATGGACGCCGGATGTAGTGTTCCGCGAGGAATCGCGGGAAACGGTTACCGTGGTAACCAGTTAACACGTTTCTCTCTGGATGTTAGCAATATAAGCTACATTTTTGTGTTCATTCTAGAGGCCCAGTTGTCTTATTGTCAACCTGTTTGCTACCTGTTTCCCATAGCTTTCTCTCTACCTCTTCTCTCTCTTCTCATGAAATACTACAAACCTAAAAAAGGATTAGGATCGATCTACTGTATCTACCTTACCTTATCTGTTTGTCTGTCTGTCTGTCTGTCTGTCTGTCTGTCTGTCTGTTTGGTCTCGGTGGGTGACACAGTAGGCCTATGTCAATTCATGTCAATAACGGAGCCCCAAAAGACCTGCTGAAAACATTCACGTTGTTGATGTCACAAGAAAGAAACCATCGTGTTAACCTTTTATGGACTTTAGAGGGGCATGCAAAAAGCAAGTGCACGACGGCACTGGAATCTCTAAAATGCCGCGGAGATGCAGGCGTGTTAATATGGTGCTGGCGTTCTGTGCAGCCTATGCTTGATGGACGCTGCGCTGTACATCCTCTTGCAGTTGAAAATAGTTATCGCGGTGCTGCTGACTGCGGTGTCAGTGTACCTGCCTGCTTTTACAAGTGTGTGCCCGGGGGGCCCGTCGTCTCATAATCCGCCCGTGAACGTCCACGGAGTTGACAAGCATGAAAGGTGGTTATGGATGGCTGCCAGAGTGCTCTGACCCGCTGGAGGAGGAAAGAGACCTGGGTGTCAGCCTGTGAAATATGGTGCTGCTCGGGAGCGAGCTAAAAAAGGCCATGTGCTTGCCTTGCTATTTCTGCACCGCCGTGAGAGACCAAGGTATGGCGTCAGAGGAAAGTGTTGGATTTTTGTTTCCTATAGGCTAGTAAGTCAGGGGTCTTCAACGTTTTCAGGCCAAGGACCCCTTAGTTGAGAGAGAGATGAAGCAGGGACCCCCACAACCTTTTCATAGATTCCGTATCGTTTCATTGTTTGACAGCACCATCATCAGTGTATTTTGGATTCAGGTAAATTTGTGTTTTCAGATGTTTAACCACTTGAACCGTCAATACCTAATAAACTTGACCTTTCACTCTGTACTTAGTTTGCTCTTTTTCCCATCTACACCAAAGCTCTTTTCTGAAAATAGCAGATCTACAAGCTCACAACAACTCTGTGAGCTTGTAGATCTGCTATTCTTGGCTAAAGTTCTCAGGACACTAGGGTTCAAGTGGTTTAATATAAAAAAGGAAAAAAAAAGTTTCTACCACACAGACATTTGGAGGACCCCCTGTAGTAACTGAGGACCCCCTAGTTCCTATAAGCAGTCTGTTTTAACCTACGATGTCAACTCTTTCACTGACCTAGAATGAAAACTCTAGGTCATATCATACTGATGTATGGATATTTCTTAAGTCTTTTTTTTTTCTTCTCCTTGCTTCTCCTTCTCTCATACCCCCCCCCCCCCCCTTTTTATCAGGGAGCTAGGGACCTGATCTACGCACAGCTCTGACTCAAGATCTGTTCTCCCTCATTTGCATTTTCGACACTTTCTCCTCAGAAAGAGAACAGGAGTTACAGGACTTGAGTTACAGCTGCGTAACGTCGCGCATTGTGAGCTTGTAGATCTGCCATTTTTGGCTAATGCACTCCCCCCCACCCCCCTCCAACAGAATACGGGGCGCTGCGGGGTTCGAGTGGTTAATGTGATTACGCCTTAATTGATGTCAGTGACAATACAGATGGCTGCTCTAGCAGAAGTAAACACAGTCTATTTATAACCGCTGTTGTGTAACTGTCTCCACTACACACACGCACAGGCACACACACGCACACGCACACACACACACACACACACACACACACACACACACACACACACACACACACACACACACACGTGCTGGAGAATCAATACATGTCTTTGTCTATTCACTGCAGCTTCATTCCTCCCACAGTACATACAAATATGCACTGTACTTCCCCCCCTTTTAATGGCTTTATTTTAAAAGGGTCCCTGGCCATTAAGCATTATAATAATGTCTCAATAGACTATAATTGCCTCAATAAAATAAAAAAAATAAAATGTTTTCTTTATTTTGGAAATAGTTCATCTTTTACTCGAGGGGGAAAGGGGGACAAAGCGGAGGGCAACGCCCATCACAAGTTGGTGATGTAATTTGTCCGTGTGTGTGTGTGGTCCTGCTTTATATGGAGTGCATGTGCTACTGAAAAACCTTTTTATGGTACGTGGACTTCACGTCTGCTATAGAATTAAAATAATGGCTCTATGTCCTCCCGGTGAGGGCTCCTCACTGGCAGTAAAGTAAATATTGTGTTTGTCCGTTTACACATAATTTCTATTACATGTTTGGATTCATGTTAATGTGTGTTTTCAGACAATTAAAGGAGAATTTCGGGGGGGGGAAGCGGCTATCCTACCTTTCAAAGTATTTATTTGGTGCCAAAAGGGATTTTTTTTTTTTTTCAGTTGTCCCGTTTTGAAAAGATGCAATATATTAATTTTTGATCAAGCCACTTTCGGAGTTAACAAAACCCAACATTGAGAAATGGTGATCTAACCCCGCCTCTCTCTCTCTCTCCTCTGTTTTTCCCTCCGCAGGTGGGCGGGGCCAGGAGTAGCGCTTCAGACCCGTCCAGCCATCATGCCGGTTGCTGTGGCAACGGGCCAGGAAGTGTGTGCGTGAGCGGACAGCGCCGCCCTAGTGGCATCCTGCTGGGATGAACATGCCACTGCACCAGATCTCTGTCATCCCCCGTGATGTCACTTCTGGCAGCGGGAAGGCCAAGGACAAGGACAAGCAGGTAGGGGTCACAGCCGGGGGCCAAGGGGTCACATCAAGGCTTGACACACTTAACTTAATTAAACCCATTATGGTTGAGCGGAGGCCTTTTTGCGACCGCAGGGAGCAGTTTAGTATGAAAATCTGCAGCAGTTGTCACGCTAAGCTGTTACCCTTGCCTGTCACACTGTGTTAGTCTAAATTGTTACTCTTGCCTGTCACACCCACACACACACACACACTATGCTCTTTTACACCACCTGCAGGCGCTTGCTGTAACTAGACCTGTAATCAGTGTTAAGCCTGTTCAGTTGTGGTTATTGTGATAATAGAGAGCGGACAGCCCCGCCCCCAGCCATTCACTTCAATGCAAGTGCTCAGTGGCGTTTTGAAGCATGCGGAAGTAGCTAATCCTGGTGCATTCTGGGGGAAATTGGCCTCTACCTAGAGGCCAAAATGTTTGACGTCGAGACGTAATGACATCACAAACAACGTCGACGTCCATTGAACCCTATTGTAGACCCCAGCGGCGCGCTCTTATGCTCGTGCATGTATGTTTCACCCCACCTGAAATTCCAGCTTTGGCCAGTAGAGCCGTCATTAGTATTATTGGTAACACCTCTGAAGGAAGTGAGAAGACCATCCAACTTCTAGCCAAAATGGCTTCTGTGCATAGAGCCTATTATGCTCGCCTGCACACAATATTTATCGCCAGTTAATGTCTCATATATGCATATGTACTGTAGATATGTTGACGTGTTTCTTTTTTGCCATTTTTTAAATCTTTAGGTAAGTCTAAATATTCAAATTAGCTGGGACTCCCTGCGGTCGCTACTCGACCTTAGGGAGTGTTACTTGTTTATATATATGTTTTGTCTCTTTCTGCCTTTATTGGATAATATTTGTGTAGAGAGACAAGAAATGTGAGAGACACGGGGAATGACAGGCGGCAAAGGTCGTCCGGCTCGGGACTCGAACCTGCAACGCGCTGTCAGGCTACATTTGAGCCCAAGTGCCCGGACCGCTAAGTCAGCGGGTTCGGGCCATACAAGTGACTTTTCTGTTTTCTCTTATTGTGGGGAAAGTTTTAGTTGAAAATAGAAGACAGACAAACTCACTAACGCGTCGCAGTGCAACGGGTTTGTAGATCTTGTAGATCTGCTATTCACTACACAGATGCTGGGGTTTAAGTGTTTAAGTGGTTGCCCGTAAGAAGAAAAAATATTCGGTCAAGTGGAGTTCGCTTTCTGGGTGCCGAATGGGCAAGTCGACTTTTGCCGTGTTTTGTCCCCATTTCTGTGCTGTTTTTAGAGATGCACTGCATTTGTCAGCCCTCCGCCTCCAAATCCACACACATTTTAAATACTTTATTTGGTTCGCACAAATTACATTTCATAAACAGGGAAACAAATATATTAGGGTTAATCAATTCTGAGCACTTATGGGTACACATAACACCTCCTTCTCCACACTGCTAAGCTGCCAATAATAGCTGAGACAGAGCAGTACTTTGCTACTTGTTTGGCAAAGCAATCTGCAGGCCTCTCGTGTTGCATTTATGTACATGTCCAAGGCTTCCAAATATCAGTACACTATATCTACAAGTGTATCCTAGGCTGGTGATGGTCTCAGGTAGTGGTTGGTGGTATTTCACATGCTTATCCTGGAATGCTTGGTCCATGTACAGGTCAAAGACACAGCCTACCTCCTCCACACACACACACGCGCACGCACAGGAACGCTTTCAATTTCTTCAGGACAGTCTGGTGACAGGCGGTGTTGTTTCAGGTCTCGTTCAACAGATCTGATGATGGTATAGCCAGGTGGAAACTGTTCAGACAATTAGGTGGTCTTGCCTTTGGTACCGATGATAAGTCTGCTCCTACTGATCAGTATCAATACTCCTTTATGCTCCATAGCATCCAATCAGTGCCTCGTATGTGTGTTTCTTATTGTCCACGCTTCAACTCGGCAGTGTCAAAGACATTTTACGAATCCTTTAACACAGGGGTCTTCAACATTTTCAGGCCAAGGACCCCTTAGTTGAGAGAGAGATGAAGCAGGGACCCCCACAACCTCCATATAGTTTCATTGTTTGACAGCACAACCGTCAGTGTATGTTGGATTTACTGTATGTCAATTTGGGTTTTCAGATATTTAACCACTTGAACTGTCAATACTTAATAAACTTGACATTTCACTCTGTACTTAGTCTGGCCTTTTTCCCCTCTACACCAAACTCTTTGCCGAAAATAGCCGATCTACAAGCTCACAACTCCTCGTGCTGCTTGTAGATCTGCAATTGACCGATCGCTATGCCCCTCCTAAAGCCGTCTTTGCCCAATGCCACGTTAGCGACAGGTTACTAAGGCGGGTGCCTTGGCAAGCTGCCATGGCGGCGTGCAGACTGCAGAGGAGAAGCCAGCTGTCAAAATCCCATGTTAAACCTGACACAAACGCACGTCCAGGAAGAAAACAACCTATACTAAAGTCAGATTAACATGATACAGTACACAAGTGTTACCAGTTATATTTTCTCATGAAGTGCTCCTAAATTATTCCCGTGGGTTTGTAGGTCAGTGCAATCCGTTCTGTTTTTGTTCAGTGTTTGTGACACGGAGCGAGTGGGTGGGACGTTCGCGAACGAATCGAGTCTTTTGAACGGCTCTTTGAAATGAACGATATGATTCGGTTCACAGTAGGGAGCCGTTCCTTTCTAATGAACAGTGGTGGGGAAAAGTACTACATTTCTTTAGGTAAACATATCAATACTGCAATCAAGTTTGGAATGTTATTAATGTACTTGAGTAAAAGTAAAATAGTATTGGTATCAAAATGTACTTAAAGTACCAATATTAGAACGTACTCATTATGCAGAATGTCCTGTTTCACAGGTTTTCCAATGAGTAAATGTAGAAAAATCATTTGCAAATAGCCGATCTACAAGCTCACAATTCATTCAATGCATCGCAACGTGACACATTGTGAGCTTGTAGATCACCTATTTTCAAATGCCAGAAATGTATCCAACAATGGCCAAAATGTATAGGCCTATTTGGGTGGAAGTGATTTGCAATCATAATCAAAATCTACAAAGTAACCAGTAACTAAAATGAGCCAGTCTTTTGAATGGCTCTTTGAAAGGAACGGATCTCAGAGTCAGAGATCCGGCTCACTTCAAAGAACCATAAATCCCATCTCTATCTAGCAGCCAGACTCGGTACACTGATGCGCGCCGCCATGGCAGCTTGCCAAGTCAGCTGCGTTAGTAACCTGTTGCTAACTTGGCATTGGACAAGGACGGCTTTAGGAGGGGCATAGCGATCGGTCAATTGTTTGGCTAAAGTTCTCAGAATATGGACACTATATAGGGTTCAAGTGGTTAAAAAAGGAGAAAACAATTCTATAATAATTCTATCACTCAAAGATTTGGAGGACCTCCTGTAGTAACTCTGAGGGCCCCCTAGGGCTCTCGGACCCCCTGTTGAAGACCCCTGCTTTAACAGAAATCGATGACATGCCTGCTGCCGTCTAATGTTATCCCCCCCCCCCCCCCCCCCCCTTGCCATAATGCACGCGGTTGTTTGATGAAGGTCGATTCACCCGCCGACGCAAATAATGAGAGTTATTCTGCCACCGCGTAGGAAGTGTCACGGCTGTCACGGCCGTCACGACGCGAGGGGTGGAGGTGAGCTGCCGCGCTTGATTTGCACCAAGACGCTCATCACGGCACGCGCGCACGTTAGAAGATAATAACCAAATGCCAGTCGTGTCAAAGGCGTCGCCCGCTGTGAGAAGGACAGACGGCGTCGGCGTGCTACTCCAGAACGAGCCGATTGGCTGCTGTGTTTGCCTGACTGCATGCTCGTGGACAAGGTTGAATGGAGGTGTGTGTCCTTGGATACTCTTTGGGCTGCCATTTCCTCGCTGCGGTTTTAGTTTAGAAGGCGGTTTTAGAATCGTCCTTAGGTCTAAATCAGGGGTCTTCAACGTTTTCAGGCCAAGGACCCCTTAGTTGAGAGAGAGATGATGCAGGGACCCCCACAACCTGTTCATAGATTCCATATACTGTAGTTTCATTGTTTGACAGCACAATCATCAGTGTATTTTGGGTTCGCCAATTTAATCACTTGAGCCGTTATTACGTAATAAACTTGACCTTTTATTCTGTACTTAGTCTGCTCTTTTTCCCCTCTCCACCAAACCTCTTTACCTAAAATAGTCGATCTACAAGCTCACAACACCGCGCGGCGTGAGGCGTTGTGAGCTTGTAGATCTGCTATTTTTGGCTGAAGTTCTCAGAATATGGACGTTAGTGTTCAAGTGGTTAATATAAAAAAGGAGAAAAGGGTTTCTATCTCACAAAGATTTGGAGGACCCCCTGTAGTAACTCTGAGGACCCCCTAGGGGTCCCGGACCCCCTGTTGAAGACCCCTGGTCTAAATGGGTTAAGGGCCACTGTTTGCAGTGTTGTTGTTTGTTGTGTTTGTTGTTGGCGAGAACTATGTGCCAACAGCGTCATGTTTTGCAAACGATGATTGGTGAAAATGAGGTGCTGTAATTTCCAATTTACAACTTGGGCATTTAGCAGACACCTTTTCCCAGAGGGACCTACAAGTGTGAGATGGCAGTAAGCAGAGTAAACAGGAACTCCAATCAGTAAACAGCCAGGTAAATAATCACACAAATAAGAGTGCAGAGAGAGAGAGCAGTGTTGGTGCCTCAAATTTTAAACTAGGATACAGAGTGTAGAGGGTATGCGCATGCATAAAGTGAATGGCAAATAGAGTGGCAAAGTGAGTTTAACGTCGTTTAATGCAATCAGATAGGACATTTCTGTTTGGATGTATGGGCTGTCAAGGCCAGAAAGTCGTTTTTTGCCACTCATAAGTACCGCATAACTTCTGGGTATGATGATGATGTCACACGCATACCCTCTATTGGATGTTTGGAGCGTTGTCCATGTGTTTTAGGGAAGGGAGAAGAGTCTGGGATGTGTGGAGCGTCGTCCAGGGTGTTTTAGGGAAGGCTCAGACAGCATTCCACTGTTGACCGATCTAAGTGAGCACAGGTTAGGAGTATTGCTGTACATGTAGCTCTTATGTGATTGATTCCTCCATGGCACTTGACTTGCAGTCATGTAGAGAGCAGTTCACTGTGCAAGATGGTACTCTATGTGTTGTTGAGTGAAGAAAACAATGTGTGAGACCTGGCTGAGTCCCCGCAGTCTGTCATCGGGTCACAATAGAGCCCTCAGTCAGCACGCAGTTCCACGCATCATCACAGGTGTTGTGAAGTAGGTCCGTTCCACATAATGGTTGAGTACTGGCAGGCCTTGCAACGCAAACCAGTCACACTGGGTTTCACTCTGCAGCTTAATCCATGGCCCAGGAGGGAGATATTTGACATTCATGATTGATTTATTATTAATAGGGCATTAGGTGTTTGAAGTTAATTTGATCTACAGTTCCTAAGAAGATCAAGTCTTCTAGCTGTCTATAAATGCTGTCCATTTGTGCGTGTGTGTGACTGTGTATGTGTGTGTGTGTGTGTGTGTGTGTGCATGGGAGTGTGTGTGTATATGTGTGTGCATGCCAATCTAATTGTGTCACTGTCACTATGATGACACTGAGCTGTGTTTAACTCGACACTGACTCTCACTTCACAATGGACTTGCAGGTGACTTGCAAGGACTTGCCGGTGAAATTGCTTGTACACCACATTTCAAATTAATCCTCAGTAAGACATGAGTTACAGCAATGATTCTCAAAATAGCAGATCTACATGCTCACAATGCCTCACGTTGCGAGGCGTTGTGAGAATGTAGATCGACGATTTTCACAATTTCTGTGAAGTTTAATTTCTAATATTTAATTCCTACTGTAACTCAGTGGTTCTCAACCTGTGTGTCGGTACCCCCAGGGGGGTCCCCAAATTATTTTGGGGGGTCCCCAGATGATTAACTTAATGTGCAACATTGTTTTCTCACTTAACAGTAAACAAACCATCATACAGTTTAAGTGTAGAGGGTATCTGTACGTTTCTAAAGTGACAATTCGAGTTTTAATACCTCTGAAATGACAAATTAAATATTGGTCAAATTGTCAAAGGAAATCATGGCTTTAGTTTTGGGGACATATTGTTGATGTATAATAATCTTTGAGCATAATGGATAGTTGAAGCTCTAGGGTGAAGTGTGTGTTATGTTATGGCCAATTCATGCTTTGAGTGACAGTTGATGTGACGTGTCACGCGACAAAAGTGACGGTCCAGTCGACAAAGAATGGGCCGCGGGGGAGGACCTGAAAAAATCTTAACACCAGTAAGACTCCCTAATCGGGAGATAAGCGACCGTTGGCATGTTTTTTACCCTAGCAACCAACTGTTTAACAGGGATCTCCATATATGGGCATAAAATGGATTTGGTTACCCTGGCAACACAGGGATCTCCATATATGGGCATAAAAGGGATTTGGTTCCCCTGGCATCACAGGGATCTCCATATATGGGCATAAAAGGGATTTGGTTCCGCAGGGAGGTAGCCTCCACGGAACGTAAACACTTCCTCGTTTACGTTCCGTGGCGACGCTGTCGCGTCGACAAGTTGCAATGCAATGCTAAAAACTCACGACGTTGTGAGACACTTGTTGGGACACAGTGTTGTGGCGAGTCTGTCTCAGACATGAGAGGATATAATGTATGTGTGTGCGTACATGCTGCTGGTTAAACAGCATGACATCCACCCACTCCTCCATCCTTCTGCTCAGCATCACATCCTGCCTCCAGCTCGCTGTCCATCCATCCAGTGTTGCCATGTCTGCTTATTATAAGTGACTATTCGCTTGTTTTTCTGTAAAGTTGCTTGTAAATATTGGTGGTTGCGGGTTGCAGTTTTTTTTAGGGGCGTTTGTGTATACGTATATAAATATACACATACATACATACATACATACATACATACATACATACATACATACATATATACATCATTCAGGTCTCTATTCCACATGTAAAGCGACATGTAAACCCCACCAGTTCACTGTTGTTTTTCCGAGTCAACTTTTTTTACGCTTTTATTTTCCTCCTAATAGTTGTTCTATTGTTTTCTCTCTCTTCCTCTCGCCCCCACACGCACACATAATTATGTAAAGTGACTTTGAGTACGCTGTACAAATTCCAGATATTATTATCACCATTATTATTAATAAATGGATAATGCTTCCTTCTTCCCTGGGGACCGATGGGGGCAAAATGGAGCTGGGAGGACCGACACACTGAGTGTCAAATGTTGACATTGGAAGCATCAAACCGTGTGATGCACCGTGTATTGTTTGTTGCTTTGCGTTTTCTGTTGGGCATCCGTGCCAGCCTACGTGCCGCCTGTAATTAAATCATTTAGGCCTGAACACATTATGACGCAATATTTTATGCTTTAACTATTGAAAAATAGCAGATATACAAGCTCACAGCGCGGCACTCTGCGAGCTTGTAGATCTGCTATTTTTGAAAAATTGTGAACATTAGAATTTTGACCAGATTCTATAAGTGTCTTTTGAATCCTAAGATTGTTTGAAAAACCTATATTTCTATGTCGGCAATCTGGCCAGCCATCGTCAAAGAAAATGTCCTTTTCACTCAACTGGAGCTCAGTTAGTCTGTTCTTGAGAGACTACTATGTCAGTGGTTCTCAAACCTTTTCATGTGAAGGAACCCCAAACTGATATCTATTTGGCCACGGACCCGCATCTCAAAATATCTAGTTCCAGGGACCACCCAGAAGCAAAATTCGAGTTACAAACGTTCGCTTTGAAAATACATTATATTCAAAGATTTGCACACATTTTCACGACTTTTTCAAAAATAGCAGATCTACAAGCTCGCAGCGCGGCACTCGGTGCCGCGCTGTGAGCTTGTATATCTGCTATTTTTCACTGGTTAAAGCATTCAATAATTCTTAGGCCTAAATGGGTTAAATGTCCCTCATTGCTCCCTGTAGTACCGGCAGCTGTCATAAAATAAAACGGTCCACACATGTACAGCACTCCTCTCGAGTGCTACAGTATACATGTCAGGTGTGTCAGGTATCATATATTACAGGCTTTTAAGCGCATCCCTGGAGCCTGGGTCTGCCTGACGTTTCTTCCAGTTAAGGGGGAGTTTTTCCGTTGCTACTGTCGTAAAATTGCTTGCTCGGGGTGGGACAATGTCGGGTCTCTAATGGACATGTAAAGTGTCTTGAGACAACTTGTTGTGATTTGACACTTTAATAAAATGCAATTGAATTGCAACCCACGCTTCAGGCATCGGCCCTCTTCCTTACTTCCTTTACAGGTCTTACCAACCAAGACTCCCTAATCGGGAGATGAGCGACCGTACACAAACGTTAAGGGAGGGAATATGGGAAATGGGACAGATCCATGTTGATGACATGACTGTCAGATACTGTGTATCGCTTTGCGTGATTTTTGGGCAAAATCTGTAGGAGCAGTGTCCAAAAATGGGTTTTGCTAAAATCTGCCTCATGGTGGCGCTAGAAGAGGGCCATGTGAGAAATCAGGAGGTTGTGGTTTGCTAGCCAAGGAGTGTGTGTGCAAAGTTTGGCATGGGTAGGGGCAACGGTGCCAGCGATACGAGTAGGGCCGAAAGTGTGACGTGACGTGACAGGCGGACGGACAGCCGGTGGAGCTTTTCATAGTAACGTGCGACCTGACGGTCACAATGATACGAACCAGTAAGACTCCCTAATCGGGAGATAAGCGACCGCCGGGTCCAAAAATTAGTTTGTAAAAATCAGTGTGATGGTGGCGCTAAATGGGACAGATCCATGTTGATGACATGACTCTAGACATACTGTGTACCGCTTTGCGTGATTTTAGAGCAAAATCTGTAGGAGCAGTAGGGCCAAAAGTGTGACGTGACGTGACTGACGGACGGGCAGTCGGTGGAGCTTTTCATAGTAACTTGCGACCTGACGGTCGCAATGATACTAATGAAGGCGCTATTCCATTATGGTCAAACGGAGTCAGAGTGCTGATATTGTTACACCAGATCTGCTACACCAGTAGGTCTTAAAGTGTGGTCCAGGGACCCTCATTGTTCCTTCGAGTGGATTCCTTACGGGTGTATAACGCTAAGGGTGTTCAAATGGAACCAGTTGGACCCGTAATGGTCCATTTGGTTCCATTTGTACACTGTGCATATAGAGCCTATTAAACGAGGAGGTACATACCAAAACACACACATTCAGGTGCAGGCAGGCACGCTGAGAGTCCGGATCGTGTCAATTACCTTATGTGGAGTATGTGGTTCGACATGCGCTGACACCTTGCGCCTTAATCCCATGTGCAATGCACCTTAACTAACACACACACACTCACGCGCGAACGATCCGTCGCACAAACACCTTGAACGAACATCATGGCGAACAGCGATATTCCCGTCAGATGTTGGGTGGAAATCAAAGCGTCGGAGAGAGGAACAGATGGTGATTATGGTTTCGATGACATCGTTCTGGCTCCCATGCTTCTCTCTCTCTCTCTCTCTCTCTCTCTCTCTCTCTCTCTCTCTCTCTCTCTCTCTCTCTCTCTCTCTCTCTCTCTCTCTCTCTCTCTCTCTCACACACACACACACACACAGGCTCTCACTCTTTCTAACCGTCTCCTCATCTCTCGCCCCGTTTTCCCCAGCGCAGTGCCGCTCATCAAACGGTCCTCAGCCACAGTTTACGTTGTCACGAGGAGTTGGTGCACACACACATGCGCGCACACACGCACTCACGCACGCACGCACGCACGCACGCACGCACGCACGCATACACGCATACACGCATACACACACACACTCCATCCTCTGAGGATAGGCATGATGCGTCTCTCTGTGCTGTTGAAGTTGAAGTGGGCGGAAAAACACATCATTATCATAATAATGGATTTTATTTATAATGCACTTTACGTTTGTGAAAATCTCAAAGTGCTACAAAAGCATTTGCATAAAAAAAGAATCATCACACCATTAAAAAAAGATCTAAGAAACTGAAACAAAACACCTCAGAGTCCTCAGACTTTGTAGGCCCATTGTGATTCCAGATGGAGACTGGAATGTTGAAGAAGACCCCTGCTTTAATGTGTTAATTGCGACCGTCAGGGAGCAGTTTACTATGAAAACCTCCACCGGCCGTCCGTCGGTCGGTCGGTCGGTCGGTCGGTCGGTCACACGTCACACGTCACACCTTTGCCCTGCTCATATCTCCGCATCAGTATATAGGGCTTGTTTGTTTATTGTATGACATCACGCCACATCATCAGCTGTGGACTCTGTGATGTCATCGTATCGCATCAGTATATAGGGCTTGTTTGTTTATTGTATGACATCACGCCACATCATCAGCTGTGGACTCTGTGATGTCATCGTATCTCCATATATGGCCATCTCCGTATATGGAGATATAAGTCGTCCATGCCCAAGTATGGGCTGGTGAGGTCAGACTTTGTGTGATGCGTAGGTTATCTCCATATATGGAGATTCAACATTCCAGGCAATGCTCTCTTCCCTGGTGAGAATTGCCCCTTTATATAGGGCTTGTTTGTGTATTGTATGACATCACGCCACATCATCAGCTGTGGACTCTGTGATGTCATCGTATCTCCATATATGGCCATCTCCGTATATGGAGATATAAGTCGTCCATGCCCAAGTATGGGCTGGTGAGGTCAGACTTTGTGTGATGCGTAGGTTATCTCCATATATGGAGATTCAACATTCCAGGTGTAACTATGGCTACCCGTATGACGTGAGAGGTGGAGGTTGTGATATTTGTGGAGATAAGCGACCAACGGTCGCTTATCTCCCGATTAGGGAGTCTTACTGGTAAAATGTGTTGTCAGGAAGGCCGATAATTGCGACCGTCAGGGAGCAGTTTACTATGAAAACCTCCACCGGCCGTCCGTCGGTCGGTCGGTCGGTCGGTCGGTCGGTCGGTCGGTCGGTCACACGTCACACGTCACACCTTTGCCCTGCTCATATCTCCGCATCAGTATATAGGGCTTGTTTGTTTATTGTATGACATCACGCCACATCATCAGCTGTGGACTCTGTGATGTCATCGTATCGCATCAGTATATAGGGCTTGTTTGTTTTTTATTGTATGACATCATGCCACATCATCAGCTGTGGACTCTGTGATGTCATCGTATCTCCATATATGGCCATCTCCGTATATGGAGATATAAGTCGTCCATGCCCAAGTATGGGCTGGTGAGGTCAGACTTTGTGTGATGCGTAGGTTATCTCCATATATGGAGATTCAACATTCCAGGCAATGCTCTCTTCCCTGGTGAGAATTGCCCCTTTATATAGGGCTTGTTTGTGTATTGTATGACATCACGCCACATCATCAGCTGTGGACTCTGTGATGTCATCGTATCTCCATATATGGCCATCTCCGTATATGGAGATATAAGTCGTCCATGCCCAAGTATGGGCTGGTGAGGTCAGACTTTGTGTGATGCGTAGGTTATCTCCATATATGGAGATTCAACATTCCAGGTGTAACTATGGCTACCCGTATGACGTGAGAGGTGGAGGTTGTGATATTTGTGGATTAGGGAGTCTTACTGGTAGAAGATCTTAGTTGTTGGTTGTTTAGTGCAGAATTATACAACGTCTGTACTGTGGGTGGGAATGGAGATGAAGATGTTCTCTCACCGGATTACCTTCTAACTGCTGTGAAATCATTTAGTGAAATGAACCTCTCTCTCAAGCTGACCTTCTTATAGCGACACATTCTCAGCTTGCAGATCGGCACTGTATTGCAGGGGACCCCCGGGAACCCCCTCAAGGACCCCTGGGGGTCCCCGGACATCACTTCACATCAAGACGTCTTTCCCTCTACCTCTCTCTCACTCTGTATGTGTCAGAGCGTTCTGTGTGTGCGTGTGTGTGTGTGTGTGTGTGTGTGTGTGTGTGTGTGTGTGTGTGTGTGTGTGTGTGTGTGTGTGTGTGTGTGTGTGTGTGTGTGTGTGTGTGTGTGTGTGTGTGTGTGTGTGTGTGTGTGTGTGTGTGTGTGTGTGTGTGTGTGTGTGTGCGCGTGCGTGTGTGTGCGTGTGCGTGATCACATGATGAGAGTGTGGATGTGGCAGACATGAAAATGTTACAGTAGGTCACTTAGAGAGGTGTCGTCGCCATGGCAACCAAGCATCTCCCAAGGATGTTGTCTGGCAGCTTCACAACCCAGTTATACCCCAGTTAACTGTCTGTCTGTATGTCTCTCTGTCTGTCTGTATGTCTCTTCTGTCTCATTCGCTCTTTCTCTCTGTCTCTGTCTCTCAGGCACATGCACACATAGACATCAAAGGGGGCTTGAGCCCCTGCCCTTTTATCCCTCTGTAAAATGTTCCCTCTCCAAACCATGAATGCAGTTTTTACTATGGTAAAAGAAATGCAAACGCCTTTTTTCCATGCCATACCTGAAGGCAGCATTCAAGAAAATTGCCTTAATGTCCAAACTCTCCTGAACTTGAATGCATCATCTTATGTTGAAATAATTGCCCTCTCTGTGTAGAAATCCATGCTGTTCCGCCACATTTCCAGTATTCACTTGATTATGCCTAGTTCAGTGTGATATCGCGCGTCGAAAATAGCCGACCTCCAAGGTCTGCTATTTTCGATATTTTCACCAAAAGGCCCTTTTAGAAATGTCAGCCCCTGCCCCTCTAACATTCTCTGCACGTCCCTGCTCTCTGTCTGTCTGTCTGTCTGTCTGTCTGCCTGCCTGCCTGCCTGCCCCTCGAGATAAGAGAACAACATCACCATTCTTTTCGGTTGCAAAAATAAACATTCCCACATACATAAAGTCCTACGTACGGTCGGGTAAACAGTATATACACCGACAGGCACAGTGCTTGTAGTATCAGTGCATACATCACCAGCCTGAGGGGTGCTGGCTGTGTGTCTGTGCGTGTTTGTGCGTGTGTGTGTGTGTGTGTGTGTGTGTGTGTGTGTGTGTGTGTGTGTGTGTGTGTGTGTGTGTGTGTGTGTGTGTGTGTGTGTGTGTGTGTGTGTGTGTGTGTGTGTGTGTGTGTGTGTGTGTGTGTGTGTGTGTGTGTGTGCGCACAAGCCGTCAGTTCCCTGCAGTAGATTAAGATATGTTAATGCTATGCATGGGAACGGAGATCTTCAAAGGACACTTAAACTCGACCATGACGGCAAATAAAATGAGAGCAAAACACTGCCCTCTGCGAGTGTGAGATTGTGCGTGTGTGTCGAGATGTGAACTCTGCCTGCGTGCGCTGTGTTGTGATAGAAGTCTCTCGAGTCTCCGACGACGCTTTTCAGCAGTCATTTATTGACGGTCTCTGGCAATAAGGACATACAGACACAGTCAGGACCAGCGCTGCTTCACAACGTCAGAAATCAGAGCTAAAAAAGAAAAAGAAAAATACAAATCAGCGTGTGTGCAGTGACATAAACATATCAATGTACAACTGCATTATAAGGCACAGTCTTTACAGACATTGAAAATTGCTTTTATCACGCTAAGTAACGGGCTGAGATTTATCAACCTACCATGTGTCTTCTCACTAACAGACAGGGAAGAGGGAATTTACTGCAAGTGGAATCACATTATCTGTTACATGTGCGTGTGTTTGTCTGTGTGTGTACCAGGCCTAGAATTTCATCGTTTTAGGGGCACGGCCTTTGGGTGTTGTCAATTTTTTGAGGGCACAAAGGCCAAATGCTAGGGCAGGAAGGCCATCAAATAAAACAAGGTCCATTGAAAGATTGGATTGAATTTAAGGGTGAAGGATGATTTTGAAGTGAAAAGAAATCTCAGCCCTGCACAAATCAAACTTACTGCATTGGTCAGGGGTCATCAACCCCTGGGCTTGTGATGGACCTTTTCCTCAAATTAATTAAAGCAGTTACAATCTGAAACACAAGTGTTAGAAACCATTGACTTGAATTGACCTAAAGAACGCAATGATCAGATTTTAAGGCCATCTGGAGCTCATTCCAATGAGCTCCAGAAGTACCCCTTATCCCTAAATCTTTTTGGCATTTTTAACTATTTAATTTTTTGAATATTTCAAATAGCTGATCTACAAGCTCACAACGTGACGATGTACATCGGCTATTTGAAGTATTTTTAAATGTTTTTCAAAATAGTAAAAAAAAAGAAAGGGGAAGAAGTTTATAGAGATAAGGGGTAAGGCATGGATAAAGATACAGCTGATAATAAGCCTTATTCACGCCCCGCCCACTCAGCAAATTTCTCAGCATCCCCCGGGTGCTGACATCAATTTAGAAGGGGAAACTATAGCAGAAATAGCTGGACTTAAAGCCAACAAATCATTATTTCGAACGGTAAAGTAAATTATAATGCTTTGTGCCTTTTACTATCTTGTGTTCTTGATCATGCTAGCCGTATTTTTTACTTTACTATTCGGAAATTGCATTAAATTTGCGATTTCTGTGTTAACTCTATAAGCTATAGTAGGATTTTCCCCTTCAAAATGTGACTTCAGCACCCGGGGGATGCTGAGTGGGCGGGCCGTGAATAAGGCTAATCTCAACAAAAGACACCGTTGAGCAGAGAGGCAATGACGTCCATGACCCTCATGGCCTCCCTGAAATTCCTGCCCTGGTGTGTACACACACACAGGGGCGTCACAAGGGGTAGGAAAGTGGGACTGAGTTACTAGGGCCCAAGGTGGTGGAGGGGCCTTAATTATTTTATACTTTAGCTATTGAAAAATAGCAGATATACCCGAGCTTGTATATCTGCTATTTTTCAAGCTGCTATTTGCAAGCTGCTATTTTTCAAGCTTGTAGATCTGCTATTTTTGAAAAGTCGTGAAAATGTGTGCAAATCTTTGAATATATGCATTTTTTAAGCGAACATGTGTAACTCAAATTTAGCTTCTGGGGGGTCCCTGGAACTCAATATTTTGAGATGCGGGTCCGTGGCCAAATACATAATCATTTTGGGGGTCCTTCACATGAAAAGGTTTGAGCTCCACTGACATCGAAACATAGATTTTTCAAAAAACCTTAGACGGATTTGAAATATTCAAAGATTTTCATGATTTTTCAAAAATAGCAGATCTACAAGCTCACAGCGCGGCACTCGGTGCCGCGCTGTGAGCTTGTATATCTGCTATTTTTCAATAGTTAAAGCACAGGGGCCCCACAGTGAATCCTTGTACCCGGGGCCCAGAATTTGGTGCGACACCCCTGTGTACACACATGTAGGGTACTACACTTGTGAAGTCCAGATATCCCCACAGTTATAGCAGAACTTGAACATCAAGAGAAACATTGATTTAGAGCTATGCCTGATTTCTAGTTTGCGTGGTAGGATTGCACATTGGGAGATGGCTGATCTATAAGCTCACAACGCATCGCGGCACGACACCTTGTGAGCTTGTACATCTGGTTTATTTTATCTTTGGTTGTTTTCAATGCCGTCCTGAAATGTTTGTGTCCTCCAAAGTATAGTAATACAAACGTGTGTGTGTGTGTGTGTGTGTGTGTGTGTGTGTGTGTGTGTGTGTGCGCGCGCGTGTGTGCACGTACGTGCGTGCTTGGCTTGCATCCACCATGTGTGATTTACAAAATAAGAGCTTGTCTTGTGTCGTAAACACACCATCTGCATACTGTACACAAACTCACTAAATTATTACCCCGGGAAATGTTCAGATCACATGCCAAAGAGACGCCAGCTTTCGCACGTATGCTCACCCGGATGTGCACCCTGCACGCAGCTAAGATATGATATGGCTGCCTATATCTGTATTTTACCATCACTTACTGTATAATACTACTACATCAGGGGTCTTCAACGTTTTCAGGCCAAGGACCCCTTAGACGAGAGAGAGATGAAGCAGTGACCCCCACAACCCATATACTGTATAGTGTATACCATATCGTTTCAGAGTATTTTGGATTCATGTCCATCTGTGTTTTCAGATATTTACCACTTGAACCGTCAATACTTAATAAACTTGACCTTTCACTCTGTACTTGCCGAAAATAACCGATCGGCGTTGTGAGCTTGTAGATCTGCAATTTTTGGCTACATTTCTCTGAATATGGACGCTAGGGTTCAAGTGGTTAATATAAAAAAGGAGGAAAAAAAAGTTTCTATCACATAAAGATTTGGAGGACCCCCTGTAGTAACTCTGAGGACCCCCTAGTGAAGACCCTTGTCTTACTGTATAATACTAATACAATACATTATGATATATGGCAGCTTGCAAGAGTCTAAGGGTGCGTTCGGAAATGCGCACTCAACGCACTGGTGTGCCATGTTGTTGTTCGTTTATTCGGTGCACTTGGTGCGTTGTCGTTTGGAAATCCAGTGCGCAGCGCACCGCTGTGCTGAGTGCACGCACTCACCGACCCTACTCAGAAGATGGGGTTTGACGGTGTGGTGCGTCAGTGTGGTGTTTTGATTGGTTGGTTTTCATGGCCATGTCTCGAGCGCTTCTCAGCTGTGAACAATGGAGGAAATGACCGCAAAATGCAGCATTTGCAGCTTCGTTGGTCGTTTGGGCTTGATAGTGTCACACACATCAACTTGTAAACTAAGAGCAGGTATGCCAATGTTGGGAATTACATCTCCTTTCAATATCAACGTTACGTTAGCAACTTCTGCTTTTCAGAAAGTTTAGCTTCAGAGTGAAAAAGCGCACAGCTGCCTGCCTCTTAACTGGTTGTTCGTAAATAAGCCACACTGAACGCACTGTACAATGTCACGCCCACTGCCCTCACTACACTGAGCACACACCCGGTGCGGGTTTCCGAACGCACCCTAAATGTCTCCTCTAGGCCTGATAGCTATTGTTTTGATACAGAACTATCTTGTTATGGTTTAGTTTGTCCTTGAAGCAGCTACAGTACAACCAGGGGTGTAAAGTATGACTAAGTAGTACTTGTACTTTACCTGAGTATTTCCAATTTCCAATACTCTTACTTCTACTCCACTACATCTCGGATTCAAACATTGTACTTTTATTCCACTACATGTATTTGAACCACTTCAGCCATCTATCAAATTTTGGCCATTTGAAAACGTGAAATGGGACATTCTGCTTAATGAGTGCTTTTACTTTTGGTACTTTAAGTACATTTCATTGCCAATACGTTTGTACTTTTACTCAAGTACATTCTGAATTCCGGACCTTTACTTGTAACAGAGTATTTCTACATTGCAGTATTGATACATTTATAAGTAAAACATGTGTGTACTTTTGCCACCACTGAGGAAATTAATATTGGGATGTCAAGTGAAGCATGACAGAAAAGGTTAAGAAAAAAAATACAAAGATAAATTGAACTCCATGGACTTTTGGCATTACCGAAAATTGACTTTTGGGATTACCGAAAAGTTTAACAAAAAGAGCTTTACTTTAGGTGAGCAAAAAATGTTAACTGAAAACAGGTTTACTTTACGCGACATAAAAGTTCTTCTCGTACCTAGAACAATATAGTCTGCTTGCCTATAGCAGTGGTTCTCAACCTTTTCAGGCTGCAACCCCAAAAATAATCATATTTTAACTGGGGACGAGCACTAAGAGTTGAGGCATTACATTTTGTATTACACGGTTTTATTGTGAAAATAGCAGATCTACATGCTCACAACGCCTCGCATTGCGAGGCATTGTGAGCATGTAGATCGGCTATTTTCACAATTTCTGCCTCTAATATTTGACATTTTGGTCAATGTTTAATTTGTCATTTTAGAGGTACTAAAAAGTCCTCAAATTGTCACTTTAGAAATGTGCAGAAGAATTTGTGAAAATAGCCCATCTACAAGCTCACATTGCAACACAAAGCTAGTTTGGATCCGGGGCAATTCTTTTTTTAGGTCACAGGCTAAAAAGTTTGGGAACCACTGGTCTAAACAATATACCATCAAAAGGTAATCCGTACAAAAAGTCTGCATGGTCGTCAAAACTAGGTCAAGTGGTCTGGGCTAGAGAGAGACACGCACACGCGCACACACACACACACACACACACACACACACACACACACACACACACACACACACACACACACACACACACACACACACACACACACACACACACACACACACACACACACACACACACACACACACACACATAAAAAAAACACACAAATGCAGAATTCGTTTTATTTGTCACACAGTGATACAGGCGTAAAGCAGTGGGCGACGTTCTTGTTTTCGCTCCGCGCTACGCTCCATTCCAGGCACGAGCACACACAGACATCAAAGGGGGCTTGAGCCCCTTCCCTTTTATCCGCTTCTAAAAAGTGTCCTCTCCAGACCATGAATGCAGTTTTTGCCATGGTGAAAGAAATGCAAATGCCCTCTTTCCATGCCATACCCTGAAGGCAGCATTCAAGAGAATTGCCTTGTCCAAACTCTCCCGAACTTGAATGCAGCATCTTGGGTTGAAAGAATTGCCCTCTTTGTGTAGAAATCCATGCCGTTACGCCACTTCTCTATGCTTAGTTTAGTGTGAAAAGCACCGCGAAAAGCAACACATCGCAGCGCGACGCGTTGTGAGCTTGGAGGTCGGCTATTTTCGATTATTTTCGATATTTTCACCAAAAGGCCTTTTTAGAAATGTCAGCCCCTGCCTCTCTAACATTCTCTGCACGTCCCTGCTCCATGCTATTCCATGAGAGAAGAGAGAGAGGCTAGAGTGAGAGAGAGACATCTGCTACATGACTGTAAGTGGACACCAGGTCCATCACCATGGCACAATGAGCCAGGCTGACAGGGACAGTGAGTGGGGGACAATGCTGTGACGACGAGAGAAGAGCTCACCAGGGCACTTGAACCACTTAACCCAAATAGAACGGGTACACATTTTGTGTTTCATTATTTTATGCTTTAACTATTGAAAAATAACAGATCTACAAGCTCGCAGCGCGGCACCTAGATCTGCTATTTTAGAAAAATCAGGAAAATTCGAATTTTGACCCGATTCTATAAGTGTCTTTTGAATCCTTCTAAGATTTTTTTTTAAAAACCCATGTTTCAATGACGGCAATCTGGCCAGCCATCGTCACAGAAAAGGTCCATTTCACTTAAATGGAGCTCAGTTAGTCTGTTCTTGAGAGATTACTGTGTCAGTGGTGGTCAAACCTTTTCATGTGAAGGACCCCCAAAATGATATTTTTTTGGCCCTGGACCCCCATCTCAAAATATCTAGTTCCAGGGACCCCCCAGAAGCAAAATTTGAGTTACAAACGTTCACTTTGAAAATACTTATATTCAAAGATTTGCACACATTTTCACGACTTTTTCAAAAATAGCAGATCTACAAGCTCGCAGCGCGGCACTCGGTGCCGCGCTGTGAGCTTGTATATCTGCTATTTTTCAATAGTTAAAGCAGTCAATAATTCTAGGGTTAGGGTGTAATGAAACCGGTCCAGCCGGCCAGATATCTTGCTCCGTTGCTCCAACTGACTAGAAATTGATCGTCATTTAATCAAGAATAAACTTGTAAAACCTGTTTTACAAGTGTTTTACAAGTGCAATTAAAGAAGTGGTTGAAATCTTTTTTTGGCCCCCGCCAAATTTTGTTGTTCTCAGAAAGGACGAAAAGAGGGGGACAGACACGAGGAAAATGACCTATATCGTCACTGTCTCCAAGTTTCAAATTTGTACATTTATTCGCAACGTAAAGCACTGCTTCATCACACAAAGCCGTTGCACAAAAGTAGTGAAAACAGCCGATCTACAAGCACACAACGCCTCGCGGTGCGAGGCTATTTTAACTCGTTTAAAACATTTTAAAAATGAAAAAAACGGTTCTGGACATACAAGGTTTCCACCCGACAACGACGATATATACATATAATAAAAAGCCAGCAGGTATGAACATGAGGTTTGACAGCAGGTGCAAAGATGCTGGCAATGCAGGTGAAACAGCTCTTAAAGTCTCTCTTTTAGCACATAAACAAACGCAAACAAAGCCGAACCTGCCAATATATAACATCACAAAACCCAGTGTGTATTTATTTTATTTTTTTCTTTAAGAAAGGTGTCAACTTCATGTTGAGTTTAATATCTGCATTAGGGGGCACGGTGGCGCAGTGCTTAGCGCTTCGCCTCACAGCTAGAAGGTCCTGGGTTCGATTCCTGCCGGGGAATGCTGTGGGTGCTGGGGGCGTGTTTCTCCCTCCACATCATCAGCGCCCATACCCTAGGTGGGGTCAGCGATAGGGCCTTTCTGTGTGGAGTTTGCATGTTCTCCCCGTGTCTCCTAGGGTTGATACCCTCACAAAAACATGCAGTAATCCTGGTCTCAATAATGCCTCCCCCTGGCCAGCCGGGGGGCTTGGTGGAGGGGAAAGGAACTGGTTGGAATAACGTGTTCCTTCCACGCGCTACGTCCATCCCGGGGAAATTCCCCCTGTCAGGTGAAAAGAAACAACTTGGACTACTCATGCCTAGAAGGAAGCATGAGGTCAGTCCGTTGTCTCCCCAGGCGCGGCAGAGGGAGAGCAGAGCCCAGGATTACATAGGCAATTGGCACTGGGTGAAAAAATGGGTTGCAAAATCGTGGGATAAAAATTATAGTACAAAAATATATATCTGCATTAGGAAGAAGAACCGAAGAGCTGTTTCACTGTTGCATGCAAAGTCAAAGAGGAGACAATTTATGGAATATAAAATTCTAATCAACTCAGCTATTGACTATTGGAGATATCTTTCCTATACTTACTCACAAGACAAATAATGACTGCTTGTATGTTGTGAGCCTTATTGAGGAACAATTATATGAAGATAAGATCCTTTAACACAGAAAAGACCACTACACAACTCACAATGGCACAGGGCTGTAACCCAACCTGCAGGGTGGGTGATATAGGCACCGGTTTGTGAATGAGGAGGTCTGTTAGAGTAGAATCCTATGGGGAGTCATGGAGCCAAGGAGGTCCTGGGCTGTTCCCCTCTCTCCTCACTGGGGGAAAAAAACTGAGTAAAAACAAAGGGACTCAGGCCAGCAGAGGGACTTTACTAACAATGTGGTAAAATGAAGGCTGGTGCCTTGGATACAACGAATGGAAAGGCCCCTTAATGACCTGGGAGGTCTGTTGTTATTATGGGATCCTATTAGAATACCTAATAGGTATTGAATACCTATTAGGTATTCAATGTTTTCAGGCCAAGGACCCCTTAGTTGAGAGAGAGATGAAGCAGGGACCCCCACAACCTGTTCATAGATTCCATATCGTTCATCGTTTGACAGCACGATCATCAGTGTATTTTGGATTCATGTCAAATTTGTGTTTTCAGATATTAACCACTTGAACCGTCAATACTTAATAAACTTGACCTTTTACTCTGTACTTAGTCTGCTCTTTTTCCCCTCTACACCAAACCTCTTTGCCGAAAATAGCCGATCTAAAAGCTCACAACGCCTCACAGCGCGAGGCGTTGTGAGCTTGTAGATCTGCTATTTTTGGCTTAAGTTCTCAGAAAATGGACGTTATAGGGGTTCAAGTGGCTAATATAAAAAAGGAGGAAAAGAGTTTCTATCACACAAAGATTTGGAGGTCCTGATGTAATTCTGCTAGATGGCGCTATCCCCCCGGTTCCCGTTATTTTTTTGTGTTGAAATCGCCATCGGTGAATCGTCATACTGTATAAGAACTGTGTTCCAAAAACAAACAATTCATGATTGCGACCATAGGTCGCAGTTTACTATCAGAACCGTCACTTCTTGACCGTATCTGTACGTACGTACTTATGGGTAACACTTGCCTTTTTGGTTGATTGACTCTCACACTCTGACATCACTGTGATGTCAGGGGAACCAAATCCCCTTTATTGCCTTACATGGAGATCCTTGTGATGCCAGGGAACCAAATCCCTTTTATGCCCATATATGGAGATATGGAGATCCCTGTGATGCCAGGGGAACCAAATCCCTTTTATGCCCATATGGAGATCCCTGACGTCCACATCCCTGGATGTCCACATATCACTGTGACATGAGACTCTGTGCCGCATCGCTGTGTGGTCCGATATACATCACTGGCCAGATGGCCAAGACATGGCCCTTTTTGGCATCTTACTGGTATTCATTTGTATATTTGTATCATAAGGGGGTGAAGACGACAGCCACCTCATGGCCTCCCCTAAGTAACAAGAGATCTTGTGAAATAAAATGTTGCCAACCAATCATCAAGGACGATGATACACGAAAGAAGAAGATCCATATGAGGAAAATCGCCGGAGTGGTTTGTTTATGTTTGGAACACTCTTATATGAGGCGATCAGGATTCCCTTATGGGGATTTCAACACAAAAAATAACAAAGGGAACCTGGGAGATGGCGCCCTCTAGCGGCAGTGACGTCAGACAGAGGTCTAATGGTCTATGGGGAGACACCGAGCGGCTTGGGAATTCTCCCCCAGAGTTAATGCCGAAGTGTCCTTGAGCAAGACTCTGAACCACTAATTGCTCCCGATGAGCAGGTTGGTGGTGCCTTGCATGGTTTCTTCTGCCATCGGTGTATGAATGTACGTGTGAATCAGGGGCATAGTTCCGCCGATTTAAAATGAGCCCAATACGGAACTAAAACTTCCTATGGTTGGCCGCTAGTTGCGCTGTTTTCCCCCCCGGCCGATCGCAAAAAGAATTGTTCTCCATTGATCGCATTTCAATCTATGATGGCAACACCCATGCCAAGGACCCATATTGTTTCATTTGCGCTGCATAGAAACCAATGGCGTCGCTTTGTCCATATCTTTTATACAGTCTATGGTGTGAATGGCTGAATGTAATGTACACTCATTGTAAAGTGCCTTGGATAAAGGCGCTATTATAAATGTGCCATTTCCCTTTTACATGTTCTCAAATCAAACCTTTTTTAGGCCTACTGTGTATTGCACGTTTAAAAAAACAACAGATGGTGACCAAAGTGCTTTACATAAAAGAAGCCCCCCAAGGTTCCCATATACCCCAAGTAGCTCTCCCCCTGGCTTGGGATAGGAGGCTCCTAACAAATTGTTTGGCAGATCATTTTTCATGCCGCCGACCTACATACTTACTCATCCCACAAAGACATGATGTTACCTACAAATGGGGCTCCATTTAACCACTTAAACATCGTTGAGCGGAGTCCCACAGGGCTCCATACTAGTGTATTTTCTGTTTTATGTTATTGTGGAGAAAGCTTTTGCCGGAAAGTAGCAGATCGACAAGCTCACAACGCTTTGCAACGCAACGCGCAACGCTTTCCGGCAAAAACTTTCCCCACAATATGGGTGCTTTTGATTGATTGATTGAAGAGTTTATTAGAAGTTTGCAATAGAAAAAAGTACAGTTTCATGACAGCACAAATCACTGGTACAGGGTCAACTAAAAGGAGATCCTAGAAAGCATTACGGCTTATTTCCACAGGAACCACACTTTATGTATCTCATATAACATTGAAAGACAGACGGATAGAACATAGTACTTTATCTAGGATAACATCAATTTCAAAAGCAGAAAAAGCATAGCATCAAATACAAAGGCAGAAAAAAAGGGGTGGGGGGAGCATGGGGGCTTAGTCTATTTACAAGTCACGAGTAGCAGCCGCCTGAAGTTGACTTTTCATACCAATTTTGAAGGAGGCTAGGGATTTGCTCTCCTTTAAGGCTTGTGGAAGGGCGTTCCACATGTTGGTGGTATAGCAGGAGAACGAATTAGAGCCTTGTTTATTGTTGAATCTACGTTGAACATGATTGGTGAGCTGCTGGGATTTAAATGATTAAAAGGGAAATAAACAGGCCTTCCAACGGTCTAAAAGTTATTGCCGAGACACAACACAGACGTCAAATATTTTCTCTATATGCGTGTACTCCGAAGGAGTGTGTGTGTGTGTGTGTGTGTGTGTGTGTGTGTGTGTGTGTGTGTGTGTGTGTGTGTGTGTGTGTGCGCGTGTGCGTGTGCGTGTGCGCGTGCGCGTGTGCGCATGCGTGCGCGCGCGCGTGCGTGCGTGCGTGCGTGCTAGCTGTCTGCAGGTAAGGTGATCCGGGTTAATGCTTGACGGATCCTCCATCAGCCTGTTTAAAGCCGCAGTGAAGGTGTTCTGAGTTCAAATAAACATGTCAATCAATCCGCCGGTGAGACTGACAGTCTGCCGTCTACAGCCTCTGTGCTCAGACTGCTCACAAATAGCTTTCACCTCGTTGGCTGTTGATGAGCAGCGCTGGGAAGGGTCTATACGTACCTTTACTCAAATAACCGTACTTCTGTAACATTCTACTTTACTTGAGTAACGAGTACCAGTATGCGGTATGTACATTTTTCACTACTTATTATATTTTTTCCCCCACACAGCAAATACAAGAAATACACAATATACATTCAAAATGGAAGTGACAACAGGAAAGAAAAAGGGGAGACACTATTTAGTATTTACTCTTGTACAAATACCATTTTCCACAACGTTTTTCACATAACCATAGATTATCTGTCTTTTTGTTGTCTTTTTCTGCAGTAATATCCAACCTACGAAGATGTGTTTTCAGCCAGCTTCTTGTGATGGCTTTTTGAGCGGTGGTCACACCGTCTCCTTAGCGTGACTTTGTGTTCAGCTATGTATGTATGTATGTTTGTATGTATGTGTGTCTGTGGCATGAATGCACTGTGTCCAACAATATTGCTGCTTTCCCAGTTGTTTACTCAAAACTTTTACACTTTTATTCAAAACATTCTATGTTGATTGGACAGAAGCTAAAATAAACCTTTAGACGAAATTAAAACACCTCTTTATTAAACAATATACGGTACATTACAGAATGCAAAGCGCCCTGGCGGCCGGGTAACTTCTGTGGGCTTTATGGTAAGCATGTAATAGTGTGCATTCATTTATGGGTGGAGAAGTATAGAGGCGTTAGACACAGAAACTGCAGTGGCTATTTGGGGAAGTGGCCAAGACTGTCACTGATACATAGGGTTACCAACCGTCCCGTAAAATACGGGATCGTCCCTTTTTTGGAAACTAAAAGACGTGTCCCGTATTGAACTGAAACGGGACGCTCTTTGTCCCGTATTTTAAGGTTGGGGGATAAATATGAATGACGGGATGATTTAATTGAGAAATGACAGCGATTCTGCCTGTCAGAGAGCTTCCACTTCCACTCTGCTCTCCTCTGAGACGACAAGTGCTGCATCCCATTGCTGTGAGAGGCGCTGCGCTGTTTGTAAGCAGCTGATTGGCTTATTAACACAGTGTTGCTAAGACACTTTCTCCGCCCCCTACACACTCCCTTCCCAAGCATGGGCTGTAGGTTCACTCCACAAGTTGCCTGAGGCTGCGAGAGACGATACGAGTGCGTGCGAGCGACCATACGACAGTGCTCGGCTCAGAACATTGTTTAATGTCTTAAAAAAAACGTGTGCCAGAAGATTGTGTACAAACATATTAGACATGAATCTATGATAGGTGATAGGCTAAACAAAAAGGTGAAAAAGCAGGCAAGCAACAGAAAATAAGCCATGGATATTGGTATTCCTGGGAACACTACAGTAATCTTGTCTGCCAACTAAAGCGACCCCAGACAGGCTGGTATGTGAAATAAGCATGCGTTGATTTTGTTTTTAAAACCTAATGGTTATTGGTGTATGCCAATATGATTAAACTAGTGTTGGGTAACCAGAGAGTGGGCACATTAGGACCAGGTAGACCTAGGCGATATGTTTTGGAAAATTGAGAGAAATACAATATAGGACTACACTACATGATTTTAAGGTAATAGGTTAGCTGGCCCAAAGACACCCGAATTAATATTGTGAAAGGAAAAATATGATTTAATAGAGGAAAATACCCGTTTTAGCCAATTTATAACCAAAAATATCCGATTTTTCGCCCCAAAGACACCCGAATTAATATTGTGAAAGGAAAAATATGATTTAATATAGGAAAATACTCGTTTTAGCCAACTTTATAACAGAAGATATCCGATTTTTCGGCGCCGCCTTCGGCGGCGCATGTCTCCTTAGAAAGTGTCCCGTATTTGAAACTCTGGGAGTTGGCAACCCTACTGATACACAAATGTCAGAATGGTTAATGGTTATAAAATAAGCTCTTTGACAGTCTGTGAGGGGAAATCCAGTCGCCAGAGGCAGCACAACAGTTAAGATACATTTACAGTATCTCTGAGGACCCCCTAGTGTCCTGGACCCCCTGTTGAAGACCTCTGCTCAAGTCTATTATGCAGTCTTTTGTGCAGTATTTCCCCTTGGAGGTAGATGAATCCCATTTGATCTCCTGCTCTATTGCCCCCACTCTACAATATCTTCATGTGGACGGGGTTGTGAGTGGCTAGGTCTGCACATGATTCCTGTCATGCCACACGCAGATACAACTATTATCTAGCAGGAAGGAGGAAGCTGTAGAAGAGGAAATGGTGCTTTTTAGGAAGAGCAGATGAAAGCATCAGTAAAACAGGAAGTGCTATGAGGTCTGTCTTAGCGTGGGAAACTCTAGAGTTCAGGCCAGGACTCCATAGTCCAAGCAGCCTCGCCCTCATGTCGGCAGACTATATCATTGCGTGGTTATGAGTCTGGTACTTCTATATGGAAGTTTTTTCCCCAAGGGGCGGGCTAAAATGGCTCTAGACCAGACAAATACTGGGCCCTGATTGGTCACCCAACTCTTCGGGTAAGGTAATAGATTCACAATTGAGCGGGGCCAGACCTAAATCTGCCATGGTAATTTTTTTTATTTGTTGCACCAGTGGATTTGTCTGTTTCCAAGCTACATTCCGCCATACATAGGCCTCATTTCAGAAAGAAATATAGGGGATGGCAAAAATAAGTTACCACTTAACCCCCCATTTCCAAAATAGTGGCTTCACACAAGATATGAGACTGTAGATGCACTATACTGTAAGTTTGAAAAGATTGGCCTGCAATGCCATGCCCAAAAGAAGGATGCCAAGTTGAAAGTGGTTAATAAATGTGACCCAGCATAGCAGAGGGGCAGTCATTTTGGAAAGCACAACTTTAGACCAGCCCTGAAATTACTTTCTTTTTTCTTTTTTTCTAAAATGTGATAAAGCCACAAAAGCATTTCATAAATATCAAGCTACATTACACTTAAACGCCAGAGCTTAACTATGCATGTAAATAATACTTTTTTTAATTAATGTGAAGAGAAACCGAACATTTTGCAGGTTACATTTCATCTAAAAGGCTGAATTTCTCAGATCTAGTATTTCTGCATGGCATAACTCTATAAGCCATATCTACAAAAATGTTGGGTCAATCTTCACAACCAATATATCATTTTGTAGCTATGATTCCCAGCTTTCAAATGAAAAAAAAAAAATGAAAATGAAAAGCTGTGTTCGGTCACAAATGTATGGTTTCCCTGGAATAGGATTTATAGTCTGAGGAGGTTTTGACTGAGGTGGACTGCTATGCTTCTGTGCACTTTAATTTCTATCACCCAACTCTTCGGGTAAGGTAATAGATTCACAATTGAGCGGGGCCAGACCTAAATCTGCCATGGTAATTTTTTTTATTTGTTGCACCAGTGGATTTGTCTGTTTCCAAGCTACATTCCGCCATACATAGGCCTCATTTCAGAAAGAAATATAGGGGATGGCAAAAATAAGTTACCACTTAACCCCCCATTTCCAAAATAGTGGCTTCACACAAGATATGAGACTGTAGATGCACTATACTGTAAGTTTGAAAAGATTGGCCTGCAATGCCATGCCCAAAAGAAGGATGCCAAGTTGAAAGTGGTTAATAAATGTGACCCAGCATAGCAGAGGGGCAGTCATTTTGGAAAGCACAACTTTAGACCAGCCCTGAAATTACTTTCTTTTTTCTTTTTTTCTAAAATGTGATAAAGCCACAAAAGCATTTCATAAATATCAAGCTACATTACACTTAAACGCCAGAGCTTAACTATGCATGTAAATAATACTTTTTTTAATTAATGTGAAGAGAAACCGAACATTTTGCAGGTTACATTTCATCTAAAAGGCTGAATTTCTCAGATCTAGTATTTCTGCATGGCATAACTCTATAAGCCATATCTACAAAAATGTTGGGTCAATCTTCACAACCAATATATCATTTTGTAGCTATGATTCCCAGCTTTCAAATGAAAAAAAAAAAATGAAAATGAAAAGCTGTGTTCGGTCACAAATGTATGGTTTCCCTGGAATAGGATTTATAGTCTGAGGAGGTTTTGACTGAGGTGGACTGCTATGCTTCTGTGCACTTTAATTTCTACGTTTCACTGTGCAGTATGTCTTGTTTGATGTGTGCGTTTTATTTTATTGATTTTTTGGATGTTTGTTGATGTTGTTTTTGGATGTTGTTACACGGGGAAAAACGTGTCTAACGTGTCTGAGATGCATGCAGCATTGATCAGAAATCAGAACCCATTCATCGTGAAAATTTGAATTTTGACCCGATTCTATTAAGTGTCTTTTGAATCCTTCTAAGGTTTTTTGAAAAACCCTGTTTCTATGTCAGCAATCTGGCCTGCCATCGTCAAAGAAAAGGTCCTTTTCACTTAACAGGAGCTCAGTTAGTCTGTTCTTGAGGGACTACTAGTGTCAGTGGTTCTCAAACCTTTTCATGTCAAGGACCCACAAAATGATATGTATTTGGCCACGGACCCCCATCTCAAAATATCTAGTTCCAGGGACTACCCAGAAGCTAAATTTGAGTTACAAACGTTCGCTTTTGAAAATAGATATATTCAAAGATTTGCACACATTTTCACAACTTTTTCAAAAATAGCAGATCTACAAGCTCGCAGCGCGGCACTCGGTGCCACGCTGTGAGCTTGTATATCTGCTATTTTTCAATAGTTAAAGCATTCAATAATTCTAGGCCTAAATGGGTTAATTAAAAAAAATCACTGCATAAAAAATATTTCAACAAACTATACTATAAAAACTGGCGAAACATTGGCCAAATTGTCAAATAATAGAAGAAAGAGACAAATGAAAACAGACTCTAGAAAGGTCACAACAAGGCCTCGCAGGTTTTAGACCGGCTATTTTCCACAATATTCATCTGTGGAACCGAGTCAAACTAAATTGAATGCCCCCGGTTCGTTCAAATGCGATTCTTTTGGGGGGGTCGTGGCCTAAAAAAAGATTTAGAACCACTGCGTTAAAGAACTGAATTTGAGGTTAAAAATGTGTACAAATCACGCCACTGGCAGCAACATTAGTCACAAATCCTCATTATTGCCTCCAAACCTTTAAAACTGAAATACATGAAAAGGTGAACAAGAAGGTTTGCTTGCGCACCGTCTTCCACACAATGTACAAGGCCTTCATTATACGCATCCCGCCTACACACACGCACACACACACACACACACACACGCACGCACATGCACACACACACACAGGGGCGTCACACCAAATTCTGGGCCCTGGGTACAAGGATTCACTGCGGGCCCCCCATGAATGTTAACTATTGAAAAATAGCAGATATACAAGCTCACAGCGCGGCACCGAGTGCCGCGCTGTGAGCTTGTAGATCTGCTATTTTTGAAAAATCGTGAAAATGTGTGCAAGAAACCTATGTCAAGGACCCCCAAGATGATATGTATTTGGCCACGGACCCCGATCTCAAAGTATTTAGTTCCAGGGACCCCCAGAAGCAAAATTTGAGTTAGAAATGTTCGCTTAAAAAATACATATATTCAAAGATTTTCACACATTTTCACAACTTTTCAAAAATAGCAGATCTACAAGCTCGCAGCGCGGCACTCGGTGCCGCGCTGTGAGCTTGTATATCTGCTATTTTTCAATAGATAAAGTTATTAGGGCCCCTCCACCTTGGGCCCCAGTAACTCTGTCCCACTTTCCTACCCCTTGTGACGCCCCTGCACACACACACACGCACGCACACACACACACACACACACACACACACACACACACACACACACACACACACACACACACACACACACACACACACACACACACACGCACCACAAAGATGCAAACAAAAGGAGCTGAAATCATATAATCTCATCACAGGGTTGCATTGAACACAGCTTTGCATCTAGGACACCTATGAATAGCAAGCATCAGCCATAATGTGTCATATTCCATACGGGCCTGCCATAGCAATGTACTGTACACCAGTGTTTTGTTGTTTGCGTTGCAACGCGCTAAGAGCTTGTAGATCGGTTATTTTTGACAAACCTTCCCCGCCAGAATAGGGATGGATGCTGGGGATTCAAGTGCTTAAACAAAAGTGTAATTTTAAGTTTTATGCAAATCGTCACTGTCGGGCAGAAACCTCGTATCTCCAAGTGTCAAATTTGTAATTTTTTTTCCCGCGAAGTAAAGCACTGCTTTATCATACAAGGCCATCGCACAAAAGTAGTGAAAACAGCTGATCTACAAGCACCGCGAGGCGTTGTGTGCTTGTAGATCGGCTGTTTTCACTAGTTTAGTTCATTTTTTAAATGATAAATACAAAACGAACAGTTTTGGACATACAAGGTTTCCACCCCACAACAACGTTTTTTTGGTTATTGCGATAATATCGTTAATAACGATATTTTTTGCCATAATAATCGTGACGAGTAATTTTCATTATCATCCCATCCCCGGCCCGTTACGTTACACAGCGATATACACGTCTACGGTGGGGGAAAGTAACTAAGTACATTTAGCTAAGTACTGTACAGTATAATTCTGCAGGTATTTTACTTTAGTATTTCCATTTTTCGATTCTCTATTCCATTTTTCGATTCTCTATCAAGCTCACAACACGTCGCGATGCGTCGCGTTGTGAGCTTGTAGATCGGCTATTTTCAAATAGCCTATATATATAAAATAGGGCTAAATTGGTTAATGTATGTTCTATAATATAATAATGTATATCTCCAAAGTAACTATAGTAACTGAAGTTTTCAAATAATTGTATTGGAGTAAAAGTACAATAGTTGCCTCTGAGATGCAATGGAGTAGAAATAAAAGCATTGAAAATTGGAAATACTCAAGTAAAGCACCAATACCTCAAAATTGTACAGAACTTAAGTAAATGTACTCCAGTGTCGCTCATTGATTAGACGGCTCAGTCTTCAGCTCGGCCATCGATTAGCCGCTGTCTGCACTGGGTGAAAAGAGAGATTATCTGACATATACTGGTAGAGTATATGACAGTTTATTTACAGGTATACTGGGCATAAACCGACATTATTGGGTATATACTTTTTGAGGGATATTCTGGCATATTCCTCTGTATTCAGTGATAATAGGTGATATACTGCCCCCAGCTAGACAAAGGCACACCAGGGGGTCTGGTTCATTCCTTTGACCTACAAATTGACTATTTGTTTAAAGAAAGGGGAGGAGGGCAAACAGCCCCCCTCCCAAAAAGACACATTTTAGTTTGCCTTGTATATCCCAAGTATTTGCCTTATCTCACATTTTCAATTAATTACACTGTTGTAAGAAGTAGAAACTTGCAATCTCATGTACTATAATGACATTCAATGATGACTAATTAGAAACAGTTGCATGATACAATACGTCTTTATTTTTGAACATCATAAGAGATACAGTATAGTATTGTACAGTATTGTATAGTACAGGAATGGCATGCAAATTGACTGGAACCTCATTTAGTCGAAGTCAGGGGTCTTCAACGTTCTTCGCGCCTATAAATGCCTTCGAAGCGTCCCTGTTGCGTTATTTAACCACTTGAGCCGTCAATACTTAATACATTTTACCTTATACTCTGTACTTAGTCCGTTACAACAAACCTCTTTGCTGAAAATAACCGATCAACAAGCTCACAACGCATCGCGCTGCGAGGCGTTGTGAGCTTGTAGATCTACTAGGTTTGGCTAAAGTTATCAGAATATGGACACTAGGGTTCAAATGGTTAATGTAAAGAAGGAGAAAATGTTCTATCCCGCAAAGAGTTGGAGGACCCTCTGTAGGCACTTCCTTTTCTGTCTTAACCAATCACGTTCCTTGTAAGTGTGAAAATGTGACCAATCAGGTGTCTTGCTACCACCTTTGAATTTTAACTGCCTGGCAGTCTGGCAGTCTGGTTCTGCTTGGTGAAGAAGATAGACAGAGAGGAGAGGTTGTAGGCCCTACTTAAATGAATGGATCATTTTAAAACTGTTTGGTAAGTTGCAACAAATATAATTCTATAATTCTATGCAATAGCTTAATCTCTTCTTTGTTTTCTGCCAAATTAGAGGGACGACAAATGTTGATTAGATTATATTACATTAGGTTGTATTGCTTGTTGTTCTCACATCATATTGTCTGTATTTATCAGTGGCAAATTCTTTCAAACTGTGGACTGGAGGCCTTTTTTAACCACTTTTATTTAACCAGTTAAACATTGCATTGCATGCATTGTTTGACCAGGGTACATTTTTTATTGTCCCCCTGCACCAAATCTCTTCAACAAAATAGCCAATCTACAAGCTCACAACATATAACAATTGTTGTAAGCCTCTGCTATTTTTGGCCAAATGTCAGCCCATAATTTCACCAAATGTGTACCTTTATGACATACTGTATTATGTTTTATGCTGTTTGCAGGATGCCTTAAGATGAACGCCAAGAAGCCAAGACAAGCCAAAAAGAATGAGTGTAAGTTACTGTACAAGGAACTGTTTGTAAGACTTTTGTGTTCCTGTACTAACTCTAATTTAACAAATTGTTTAATTGCAGTTATTTTACAGTTGTGAGACACTGGCATGAGAGACAGAACTCACTTTAAGTTATTTTAGACAGTTAAGAGCCACTGACCCCTTTGTCACTGTAATGCTAAAGAGGTGGGGGTTGGGTGTCTTCTGGTCCAAATATGCATAGCCAACTAACATTCTTCTTCTCATTAACAGTGTGTCTGTTCTCCACATGAACCATGTTGTTGGCCGACGTTGGTTTCACCAATGTATGCTGAAGTTTTAACAGGTAGCCCTAAGCCTAAACTCCTACAACATGTCAGTTAAACACACACACACACACACACACACACACACACACACACACACACACACACACACACACACACACACACACACACACACACACACACACACACAATCATATTGAATTGTGTTGTTTTCTGTAGATTTACAATTAAATAAATCCTAATTGTATTTTCCTTGTATTTTAGGTCGGGTGATGTGGAACGTTTCACCTCCACCGGGAAGAGATGGCCAGACGAGGTGGGGCCATCACTGCTGGCCTGCATTATTTATGCCACCATTTTACTTTTTTTTTTTTTTAACAATTTGTTGTTGTCTTTTTCTTCTACAAATGTTTCATGTCAAGGACCCCCACAATTGTAATTGACACCATGTATGCATCTAAAGATTTTGTAACAATATTATGCTTTCCAACAAACTGTTCTGTTTTAGTTGTGTTTCTCTCAATAAAAACAATTTACCTGACTGAGATTTTTGCCTATTTGTTCATAAATTAATTCTATGTCACACAGTGCAACACATTTTGAGCTTGTTGTAGATCTGCTATTTTGCTATTATTTTTTTTAAATTGGAATACTGAATAATGATTAACTAGAATATAAATATACAATAATATACAATATATATAAAATATAATGGACCCCCCAATGTGGATGGGGGGGGTCCACGAATACCCCCCCCCCCCCCTCATAAAGGCCCCCCCCCCCCCCCCCCCCCCCCCCCAATGTGGAGGGGTGCCCCCCCCCCCACACACACACACACCACCCACAGATCACAGCCAATCACAGCTGGCTTAGTGCACATGCTCGGTGAAAATGCAGGTATAGGGAGGGGGGAAAATTCCCTCCCACCAGTGAGAAATCCTGGGACTTCTGAGGTGTGATTTCTGACAGCAGCCACAGCAGGGGTTCACGAATACTTAAGTAGTGGTACAAAACGGCTATATACCGAACTGAATACTCCTGAATATCTGGCTGATTACCTCATGTTTATGCCGGTTTATTTACTGAATATACTGTCATAGAATGTAGTATACCGGTCCGATAACCAATCTTTTCACCCAGTGCTGGGTCTCCTGGACTGCAGAGAAATCCACATGTCAGTCACAAGCAATTAAACTGAATCCTCAGACGACCCGGAAAGCGGCTTTGTCTGTCGGTAGGGTACCGGAGCGGGCCAAAAAAATGGAATGGGAAAAAAAAAAAAAAGGTTTGGACAGAGAACAGAGCAGAGAGGGATGGAGGCTGCAAGCCGATGTTCGCGTTATCCTCCCTTGGGATGGGTGTGTTATCACCCCTGTCATGCCTTGGCCAAGGCTCAGTAGTCGGACTCCCAGCTCCCAGGAGCTGGAAGCTCCGTTATCGCCCATAGACTTGTCATTGCAATGCGCATGCGCCAACGCACGTTCACAGGAATAATGTACTGGTCGCTCCCTCAGTGAGAATCGAAGCCGGGCCGTCGGATTACCAGTCCCCGTCGCTACTGACTGAACTAACCAGGCAGCTGCCTTTTTTCTTTATTTTTTTTACACATAACTCTGTAACGGAACGTGACGCGGCGGTGAGAAATACTATGGCTACACCTAAACCTAACCCTAACCCAAACCCTAACCTTAACCTCAGTAAAACTATGGCTAAACCTAATGCTAAAGAAAAATATCGGAGCGGCGCCTCCATCTCAGTAGCGTCCTCAGTAAGAACGCATGGCTAGAATTCCCAACCCTGTAGTCTCGAATCCCAGCGTGACTTCTTTTTTTCCCCTTGTGTTTTGACGCATGCGCATTGCAATGACAAGACCAAGGCTGATATCGGGTCTTCCCAGCTCCTGGGAGCTGGTAGTCAGACTCCTGAGCCTTGGCTAAGGCATGACAGTATTGATAACAGTCCCATCCCAAGGATATGACAACGCATGTATCAGGTGCAGCTTCCCAGGGTGGTGACAAAAGGACTGATCCATTGAGTAATGCAGGGGTCTTCAACGTTTTCAGGCCAAGGACCCCTTAGTTGGGAGAGAGATGAAGCAGGGACCCCCCACAACCTGTTCATACATTCCATATAGTTTCATTGTTTGACAGCACAATCGTCTGTGTTTTTGAGCGGTGGTCACAACGCTCCTATACGTGGCCGTGTGTGTGGGTCTGTCTGTCTGTCTGTCTGCGTGTCTGTCTGTCTGTCTGTCTGTAGCCTGCAGTAACCTTTTCTGACCACACATGTTAAGGGAGGGGCGCTGTTGTTCAGGCCAGGCCAGACCAGGCACACGCACACACACACACACACACACGCGCACACACACACACACACACACACACACACACACACACACACACACACACACACACACACACACACACACACACAGGGGGGAAGGGGGGGGGGGGGGGAACCACCGCTCAGTTCACACAGGTGTGATTTTTTGGATTCATGTCAATTTGTGTTTAACCACTTGAACGGTCAATACTTAATAATCTTTACCTTTCACTCTGTACTTAGTCTGCTCTTTTCCCCCTCTTCACCAAACCTCTTTGCCAAAAATGGCCGATCTACAAGCTCTCAACGCCTTGCAGCGTGAGGCGTTGTGAGCTTGTGGATCTGCTATTTTTGGTTAAAGTTCTCAGATTATGAACGCTAGGGTTCAAATGGTTAAATAAAAAAAGGAGAAAAAAATGTTCTATCATTCAAATATTTGGAGGACCCCCTGTAGTAACTCTGAGGACCCCCTGTTGAAGACCCATGGAGTAATGTTTGATGAGCCTCTAGTCTAGTCCAAGTCAACCTTCCTCAGTGGTGTAAAGTACATTTACTCAAGTACAATATTGAGTTATTTCTTACTTTTCTGAGTATTTTCTGAATTGCTATACTTTTACTTAAACTCCACTACATCTCCGAGGCAAATAATGTACTTTTTACTCCACTACGAGTATTTGAAAACTTTGGTTATTTTGATTATTATTACAAAACATACATTAACCACTTTAGCTCTCAATATATATTTGGTCCATTTGAAAATAGCAGGTGGTCTACAAGCTCACAATGCGACGCATTGAGGGTGTGGAGGGTCAAATCACATTGTGTCGTGGATTGAATCCGCTTGTTGGCAGCCATTTTGCTTGTAGTTTTTCCCAGCAGTTGTAGTTTTCTTTCTCCAGTTAGCCAGCACTCCAGCAGAAGCCAAACAAACAGAAAAACAGCACTCGTGACAGCACTGCCCACATCTGACTGAAGTCTCAGCTAGAGTCGGCTGAAGTGCATGTGACCTAAAAGTAGCGTGCATTTTGTGTGTGTGTGTGTGTGTGTGTGTGTGTGTGTGTGTGTGTGTGTGTGTGTGTGTGTGTGTGTGTGTGTGTGTGTGTGTGTGTGTGTGTGTGTGTGTGTGTGTGTGTGTGTGTGTGTGTGTGTGTGTGTGTGGACAGGTTTTTGGAGCGGTGAAAGCGCTCCCAATAGACAGGTATGTCTGTGGCTGGCTATGTGGCTGGCTATGTGGCTATGTGGCTGGCTATGTCCGTAGCCTGGCAATACCTTGAGTGGCCACACATGTTAAAGGAGGGGCGCTGTTGTGCAGGCACACACACACACACACACACACACACACACACACACACACACACACACACACACACACACACACACACACACACACACACACACACACACACACACAGTATAGCTGCTCAGATTCACCGCTCCACTTCGAACCGAGGTTTGATTTTATTACTTTGTGAGGACCAAATGTCCCCACAAGTATGGAAAAATTGGAGATATATACATTGTGGGGACCAAATAGTAGGTCCCCACAACGGTTTGGGTTAGGGTTAGGTTTAGGGTTAGGGTTAGGTTTAGGGTTAGGGTTAAGGTTAGGGTTGGGGGTTAGGTTTAGGGATAGAGGTTAGGGTAAGGCCACAGGAAATGAATGGAAGTCTATGTAATGTCCCCACAACCTATGTAAACCAAGAGTGTGTGTGTGTGTGTGTGTGTGTGTGTGTGTGTGTGTGTGTGTGTGTGTGTGTGTGTGTGTGTGTGTGTGTGTGTGTGTGTGTGTGTGTGTGTGTGTGTGTGTGTGTGTGTGTGTGTGTGTGTGTGTGTGTGTGTGTGTGTGTGTGTGTGTGTGTGAGAGAGAGAGAGAGAGAAAGAGATAGACTAGACTGTGTTGCAGTGGGAAGTGGAAGGAGCAGGGGTTAATTAGTCTTTATCATCTTCTCTCAATGTGTTTCTCTGCTAACGTCAGTTTTAATAGCAGCTTTGATGCACACACAAGGCCAGTTAATACGTGCAGGATATAGGCTATCTCACACCCACACAAACACACACAACATCTGTGGGGTTTTATACATATTGGACCAATAAAAAGTATGAACAACAGCTTCTTATCTAATGTGGGTAGGGCTATTTGGCAAGGGGTAAAAAAAACACATTCATTCATTGGTTCATCCATTCATTCATATGAGAAGAGGTGGAAAAAGTACTCAAATATTTTACTCAAGTAAAAGTATCAATACTGCAATGTCGAAGTGCTCTGTTAGGGTGCCCTCACACCAAAATACCTATGAGAGTGGAATCCGCGTTCCGCCAATGCATTTCAATGATAAGGGAGCGTTTTTTGCAGAAATCCCCTGCTGGCATGAAACCGCTTCACTCTCATTGAAATGCATTGGCGGAACGCGGATTCCACTCTCATAGGTATTTTGGTGTGAGGGCACCCTTACACGTAAAAGGCTAGTGTTCAAATGTTACTTGAGTAAAAGTAGGCTACAAAAGTATTGGCATCAAAACATAGTTGAAGTACCAAAAGTAAAAGTACCTAAATATTTGAAAAAGATCAGCTATTTTCAAATTTCCTACGTATAAAATAGGGCTACAAGTGATTTGTGTATATTTTATAATATTATAATGTATATCTGCAAAGTAACTAGTAACTAAAGTTTTCAAATAATTGTAGAGGAGTAAAAGTACAATATTTGGATCCGAGATGTAATGGAGTAGAAGTAAAAGTATTGGAAATTGGAAATACCACTGCATATGAGTCATCAATGGTAGACGCTTGGTCCTTGCCTCAAACTGCTTGGTATCGGACTATCGGCCACTGACCATGGCCATTTCCTGAATGGTAAGATAAGAGTCTTTGGACATGCACGGTTTCCACTCATTGATGTGGTGTGGACTCACACAAACGCTTAATGCAGTGGGGGCAAACTCGTTTTGGGGTGAGGGCCGCATTGGACGAAAGGTGACTTGATGAGGGCTGCAACGGTTAAAAAATACATATATTCAAAGATTCGCACACATTTTCACGTCTTTTAAGAAATAGCAGATCTACAAGCTCGCAGCGCGGCACTCGGTGCCGCGCTGTGAGCTTGTATATCAGCTATTTTTCAATAGTTAAAGTATAAAATAATGGCCCACTTTGGGCCCTAGTAACTCAGTCCCACTTCCCCCCCTCCTTGTGGCACCCCTGGTTGACGGTCCTCCTTTCTACACCTGCAGCAGCTGTTTGATGTGAAACCATATACACGGAAAGAGGAAGCAACTAGTCACACGTGTGCTTAATGCTGATGTAAATGACACTACTGGTTTCAGAACCACCATCAGCGATCTTATGGTTGTAATGAGAGGCTTGACATGGTGCCGGTTGAAGTCTTTTCCCCTGCAGCAGTCGTGCTCAATCCTCTTCATGTCAAGGCCGAGGTGGCAGTGGCTCAGGGGTAGAGTTGCCGTCTTAGAACACGGGGGGTTCCCAAAGGGTTCGATCCTAGGCTCCCCCAGAGTTAGTGTCGAAGAGTCCTTGAGCAAGACTCTGAGCCCCTAGTTGCTCCTGTTGATTAGGTTGGTGCCTTGCATGGTTTCCTCTGCCATCGGCGTATGAATGTATGTGTGAATGGGTGAATGGGTGAATGGGTGAATGTCCCTCCCTAACATTTTAGTCTAGTTTTAATTTTTTTGACGAAATTGTCAATATTTTTAGTCTTAGTTTTAGTCATCACAGCTTAGTTTTTTATTTCGTTTTTTTATTTTGTTTTCATCAGTAAAAAAAACGCAGTCGACAAACATTCTTTGTCATAGTTTTAGTTGACAAATCAACACTGGTTCCCACAATGTTTATCTGCCCACTTTTCCTCTATCGCCTGTGAGCACCACATGTCCACACAAGTACTGCACAGTAGAATTCGAGAAATGCACATTTTGAGGGAAATATTGTCCTAGCCTTCCCAAGAGAATGTTTATTATGACAACTCCAACCTGAAGAAGATTTAGGTTGGGTTTAGGATTAGACATTTAGTGGTTACGTTTACAGTTTAGGGTTGGGTTTTGCCTGATTTACATACTTAATTTATACAGCATTTATACATCCTCGTGTAAATATGGGAGATCAGGGAGAGAGATGGAGAGAGAAAGATAGAGAGAGAGAGAGAGAGAGAGAGAGAGAGAGAGAGAGAGAGAGAGACAGTTGTTGTAGTTCACAGAGAACTAGTAATTATGCCAATTGACATTTTGTCCCTACAGAGAAAAACTGTATGTTTGTAGTGACTCACTGTCAGACTGAGGGACATCTGGGTCTCCAACTAGTCTGGAAGCCTCAAACCGCTGAATTCACCAGTTCCTACAATCATTCGCAACTTCAATCACTTTACACTGTTCAATCAGGGGTAAAAGTTTATCCTTTAATGCAGTAGTGGCTCTCAAACTTTTACAGCTTGAGACCAAAAAGGGAAATATGGTGTGAACAACTTACTATTGGCTGTAACTTATTTAAAAAATGGAGAGAATTGGGGCGCCTGGTGGCCTAGTGGACCAGGCGCATACCATATAGGCATTGCCATATCGGCACCAATGCCTGTCGGCGTCGCCGGTTCGATTCCCGATCCGTGCGACCTTTGCCGCGTGTCGCTCCCTGTCTCTCCCCCGTTTCCTGTCAGTCTATTGTCCTATCCAATAAAGGCAAAAAGCCCAAAAACAAATCTTAAAAAAAAAAAATTTGTGAGAATTGCCAATCTACAAGCTCTCTGTAGCAGCATACCACAAACTGGGGTCTTCAACTGGTTGTCCTCCGAGCTCTACAAGCTCACAGCGTTCCGTGCTGCGACACATTTTGAACTTGTAGATCTGCTATTTTCAGCAAAATGATTTGGTGTATACAGGGTAGGCCAATCTCAGAGCTAAAGGTCAAGTTTATTATTGAGGGCTTACAAGTGGTTAAATGTCTCAAAATATACATTAACATGAATAATAGAAAAGCTGTGTAAACAAAGAAACAAAAGTGTCGATCTACAAGCTCACAGCTGCGACGCACTGTGAGCTTGTAGATCAGCTATTTTCAGAGCGCAACACCGACCGCAACCAAACATAAAATGGCATGTCTTTTAGTTCTACTGAATCTCTTCTCCACTAGTCCCTCCCTAACATTTTAGTTTTCCAGTTTTCATCTGTTGACCAAATTGTCAATGTCAACATACTGTATTTATTCTTAGTTTTAGTCATCATAGCTTAGTTTTTATAACGTTTTCAGCCGTGAAAATGGTAGTCGCCAATTTCCATCGTAGTTCTAGTCGACGAAATTAATCTGGTGTAGTGGCGTTAGCTACTGTACGTACAGCGTAAAGTAGTGTACTACTGCTACTGACGCAATCCTATTGCACCCATATGTTATCTTCTACTGCCAGACTGTGCTTCGCAGACATTTGCTTTCCTTCACAGCACCTACACCACCACCCACTTGTGTACACACACACACACACACACACACACACACACACACACACACACACACACACACACACACACACACACACACACACACACACACACACACACACACACACACACACATGTGCACATCACCACTAATGTGCTTACATTTCTTTTGCCAAAGCTCTGAGAACTTGTCTGTTTGGAGTTGGTCAAACATTTTAAATATGTTGCACAAAATCATGATTTGCTCTCCTCCACTTCCAACCTGGCATCCCTGGTTTGTGTTTGTCATTATTATCCTCAAAAATATATGTTATTCTTTTAATTTGTTAAAAAAAGAATGCTATTTGCCTTTTATGTTACTATCATGGCTGTGGACCTCCCCTGTGAAAACAAAATAGAAGCTTTATGCTTTAAATGGACACAACTATTGAAAAAATGTTTCATTTTTCAAGATTCTTTGAATTGTTGTATCTTTTTCATCTCTGTCTCAGAATGAATATCTGTTCCTCCATCACATACTGTAGCTCAATAGTGGAAAAAATACTCAGACTCTACTCACATTTCTTACTTAAGTAAAAGTATCAATACTGCAATGTAGAAGTACTCTGTTACAAGTAAAAGTCGGGAATTCTAAACTAAAAGTGTACAAAAGTGTTGGTATCAAAATGTACATAAAGTAACAAAATTACTCATTATGCAGAATGTCCCATTTCAAGTTTTCAAATGTATACAAATCCTTTGAAAATAGCAGATCTACAAGCGCACAATGCCTCACATTGCTATTCAGAAGCATTGCTAGCGGTCTGCCTCTCATCCCTCTGGTTTCTGCACATCTTCAATCATCTTTTTCTCTCTGACGCTGGAAGCTCAAGGGTTCACAGACTTGATTAAATAACAATAGAGGATTATCAACATGGTACCATGTCGTTCTCCTGTGGTATCTTACAGTAAACAAAAACCAAACAACAAAAAAAGCTAGTTCAATCTGTTCTTGACGGAGGATATTCCTGTACAACACATTAGGAAAAGAACACAGCTGCACACAGGGACGTGCAGAGAATGTTAGAGAGGCAGGGGCTGAAATTTCGAAAATGGCCTTTTGGTGAAAATACTGTATCGAAAATAGCAGACCTCCAAGCTCACAACTCGTCGCGCTGTGGTGCATGGTGAGCTTGGAGGTCGGCTATTTTCGGTGCGTGATACCACACTGAACTAAGCATAATCAATTTCTTTCACCATAGTAAAAACTTAATTCATGGCCTGGAGAAGGCACTTTTTACAGACAGATAAAAGGGCAGGGGCTCAAGCCCCCTTTAATGTCTATGTGTGCACGTGCCTGGCTGCACACACAGTCTACAGCAGTGGTTCCCAAACCCAAAAGAGAAATTAGACGTTTGCCTGGGACCCAGACCAGTGAAAATAGTAGCTCTACAAGCTCACAGCACCGAGTTGTGAGCTTGCTGGGCTATTTTCACTACTTCTTTTTCTAATTCATGGAATTTCTTTAATTTTTGTTTTATTTCTTCATGAGATTACTGGAAATCTTTGAATTAGTTATTTAATGAATGAGATTTGTTTATTGAAAATGTTTTGAAATAATAACAACCAAACAAAATGTAGGAAACAAAATAAGGGGACCCATACAAATGTGTCCGCGACCCACAAATGGGTCCTGACTCAGTGTTTTGGAACCAGTGGTCTAGTACTTCCTACTTCGGACTCCTTTGTTCAAGCAGTGATCATGTGGCGTAGCACATTTCGCTCTGGTGACTGTCTGTCTCTCTGCCTGTGTGACAGACACAGTCGGTCAGTGCTTGTGAATGCAGAAACAGAGCAGTCAGTGGAAAAAGGTAGTCGATAGCATTACCTCCTCAAGGGAGGCAGTGTAACGTCATGCCAGATGAAAGGCCATGATGGCGTTTCCCCGAAATCTGTTTGAGTTCATGCTCTGTGAAGCATGAATGCACTCTGGAAGTGTCCTGGCAATCTGCCCGATTAGATTCTGAGATATCTTGTGTGTAAGGAAAAAAAAGATCCCCGCGTGGCACTAGAGCACTGGTTCTCAACGTGCGGTCCTGGGGGTCCCCATCTAAATGATAGTTAGGAACCAAATAGGGGTGGGCGATATGGTGATAGTTATCGTTGAGACGATACAATGTCTCCACGATATGCCTTTTCAGAGGTATCGTATATATCGTGATACAATTGAGGGAGCCTTGTAAAAAATCTTGTTTAATCGTTAATACAAAGATTCAATGCAGAATTCAATTTAAACCTGCATTTTGGTATAAATCAGTAGTTCTCAAACTTTAAAATGTCAAGGCCTCCACTTAACTCTGACAGTATACAAATGAAACCAAATGGACCCGTAAGGGTCCATTTGGTTTCATTTGTATACTGTCAGAGTTACATGCTTGTAAAGTTCAAATTAGACCTCCCAAAAGGAACCCAGAGAGTCTTCTTTTTGTCAAGTAACTTGAAAAATAACCATAAAAACCAATGTGAAAAAGAATCGTGATAAAATCGTGCATCGTGATACAGCTTGGGAAAATATCGCCCACCCCTATACCAAATAAAACCTTATGGGTCTGTAACTCAGAGAGTGTACAAGTGTAACTCAGAGAATGTACAAATGGAACCAAATGGACCTGATGGGTCCAGACACTGCTAGAGCCGTAAAAAATCTTCTCTTACGGGGTATATCTGGCATATCTTTTCAAATGGGGGTCCGCGGGCTAATAAGTGTCAATTTGGGGGTCCTTGACATGAAACATTTTGAGGACCACTGCTCTAGAGCACTGGTTCTCAACATGGAGTTCGGGGACTGCCAGGGGTCCAAATGGACCCTTACATGGACTGTAAACTTTGAAATGTACTCTTACATCTTACTCTTGCAGTTAACCCATTAAAAACCGGAAAAGCATCTGCGTGACATTTTAGATTTTTGTCATTTTAGACCTTTGCAATTTTGGTAGAATCGACCTCAGGCCATAAATAATCACTGAGGACTGATTGGGGTTCCAGAATACCTGAGAGTGGTTGGCAACCACACTATAGTACTTGTCCGATTTTATTCTTTCTTTCCTTCTTATGTTGGCGCGCTACTCCTCCGACAGTTTTTCAGTGGCCGATTTGTCATATCTCCATATCGTCACTGTCGGGCAGAAACCTTGTATCTCCAAGTTTCAATTATGTACATTTTTTCGCAAGGTAAAGCTTCACCATACAAGGCCGTTGCACAAAAGTAGTGAAAACAGCAGATCTACAAGCACACAACGCCTCGGGTCAGGGCAACCGCACTTGCAATTTCCCAGCATTGCATCTTTCTAGTTTAGTTCAGTGATTCTCAACTTTTTTTTCCCAAGTATCCCCTGTTTGATGTTCATTAATGTGTGTGTGGTTAGAATAGAGAGAGTGTGTGAGACAGTGTTTGATGTCTGCTCTCCTATCATTGTGTTGTCATGAGATGCCCCCCAGGCACTATGTGGCAGCTGTTAATCAAAACCCTGCAAATTGAGAGAGAGAGAGAGAGAGAGAGAGAGAGAGAGAGAGAGAGAGAGAGAGAGAGAGAGAGAGAGAGAGAGAGAGAGAGAGAGAGAGAGAGAGAGAGAGAGAGAGAGAGAGAGAGAGAGACTCTCCTGTCCGTGACTAGAGCAGCAAAGACAAACCGAAGAAACCTCAAAATCTCTCCTGTGTCTTCATGTAAAAAAAGAAATAAGAAAATACATGGGAAGTTGGGAACATCACAGGGTTGTGCGTACGACCGTACGTGTTGCATTCAGAAAGAATTAGATATTGCATCAGTGGTGTGGTGTTGTGCAAGGAACCTTTTCAAAGGAAAAGACGTGCTTGGATCCCAGGGATGCTCCATGACGCTGTTCTCTCGATCTCTGCCATGTCGGACACGTGTGTGGCCTGACTAATGAATGTAAACAAGACCAGTAATACCGCCACCTATGTGTGACACCGGCTGGATGGTTGGCTCTGGAGCCACTCCTCCACTCCACGGTGTTGAAAATCAACACGAAGCACAAACAACATGGCTGGATTACAAGCGTTTATGTTTCTGTTCGTGGATCGCGGTCTCAATCACGCTCGGGCGCCGCTTCCCTATCGCTCCTTTCCCTGCTTCGCCGCACGGAAACGAATGGAAGAGATCTCCACGCCGCGTCCTCAAAGTAAGAACGTCGACCTCTCCAGGATGAATATACACGCTGTACCGAGCACTCCATTACGTGTTGTTATCATGTGGGCTTTGTTTTTTTAAAACATGTTTGTAAATAAATAGCTTATTTCTTCGGCAGTACCTCTGTTCAGGGGGTTCTGCCGCGGCTACCAACTTGTTGCAAACGTACTCGTTAGGTTACATCGTTACCCCAAAAAAAGGATTCCGTTACAGTAACGGTGTTAATTTTACCCCAAACGCTGGACATCACATGCTACACACAGCATGTCCATGCAAGCCTAACAACGCTGATTCTCAGCACACCAACATCGGACCTGCCTCGGGTCCTCGGCAAAACCCGCGCACCGACTTTGAAGTCGATCGTCGGGGACGGCTGTCGATATAAACACAAGACAAGTCGTACACACGCGCACCCAGAGGTTTCATGAATTTATATAGACGAGTGACAGATAACCAATAATAACATCAAGAGCACAGCCGCAGGGTGTACAGAGAAACACTCTCCTATACCCCCCAGCTACCAGACAGAAAGTAAAGTCCTGAAGCATATTTTGTTATTCAAGGTTTTTTTTTTCTCCCCCCAAGCTGCCAGGCGGTAGCAGAGCTTTACTTCATTCCCAGCACATACGTGCATAATCCTCTCTCCCTGAATGCCTTATCAAAGGAGACCCAGGCACAACAAACTCTAGGATTTATTTGCTATAGAACTAAGAGCCCCCCCCCCCCCCCACACCCCCCGGTCACAGAAGTCAAACTTCTGCGACAATGCTGTCTCGACACGAATGCACTTTAATAAGTGCTTTCGGGTGGAAAACTCGGATGTCCAAAACGAACTCCTCTTAAGCATTAATTTACAAGAAAATCACTTAAAAGTTGAAATACGGAACTGTTATAGGGCTTCAGTGGATTAGGGGAGCCGAGGATTGAATCGGGCACCTTCCATTCAGGGGGGCAGGCGTCGGGATTTAAAATGAAGCTAACAACGGAACTGAAAGTTCCTATGATTGGCCGCTAGTTGCGCTGTTCTGGTACCAGAAGCAACATGTTCTCCATAGGATTCTATTCATTTCCCCCATACTTTTACATTTGATTTTCTTACCTTAATAAACATTGTCATACTTTATGGTTCCTGTCGCTAGTTTAAAGCCTCGTTTCAATCACCATGATTATGCGTTTTGTGAAAATATGGTCCAATTTATGTAATATTTGATGTTAAAGCAGGGTATGCTGTAGGAGGGGCTTGTGATCATAGGCTTGTGATGGTTCTTCTTCGCAGGGGTGTTATAGCGTCTTACATAGTGGGGGGGGATGACATACAGTAGCCACGCTCGCATGCATAGCCACGCTCGCATGCACATCGGTTTTATGCGGTTTTGATTGTGTTTTATTCGGGTTTCCGCAGTTTATTTTTTTGCTAAACAATCGGGAACGGCCCACTACACTTTCCCTTTGCCTCTCCACATGCACCAGCCAGCAAGATAGTCTATAGTAGATGGATTTCTTGGTACCAACAGACAGACATCACGTGCCAGTTTCATATAATCATTCAGTTCCAAAAGCTTTTCAGTTAATCTACTTAATTTTACACCACTGTCTACTACAGCAAGCATGATGGTTCCCAAACGTTTTAGCCCGTGAACCATGAGAAACTAAACCCAAACAAGTAGTAGTGAAAATAGCAGATCTACAAGCTCACAACGAGTCGCTTCACGCTGCGTTGTGAACTTCTAGATTGTCTATTTTCAGGACCCATACAATGTGTCCGCTACGCTAGCCCAAACAAACAGTGTACATTAGCCAGCAGCATGCATAGCATCCATCATTACTCCAACTATAATATAGCCACGACTCACCGAGTGACGATGAGACGAGCAGGACGATGTTTAATGCCTTTATAGCCTACAATACATGGTCTTGTCTTGGTGTTCTGTTTATATTCCTTTATGCCTGTGTTGTTAATTTCACCACGAGTCTATCATGACGCAAGTACGCACGGACGACAGAGAGGTGGACTATAGTTAAAAGTGGCGTCCTTTGAAAGCCATTTCCTCTCTGCACAGAAGCGCATTTCAAAACAAGAGTTTTTATTTTATTTTTTTCATCTATTCAATCGATCATTCAACATGTTTATTTTGAAATTGTCCTGGAAATAGAAGTAGCCAAATAGCCCCTATGAGCCAGCTTGCAGCGCAGGGGAGGAAAAAAAAGCACCCCGGCTGGCAAAAAAGGTGGGGGGGGATGAGATCACGTTTTTATGAAAGTGGGGGTGTCCCGTCGTACTTACAATGAATGGTGGTGACGCGCCTGCTTCTTCGTGTGCTTTATTTGGCAAGCTCAATACCACATTCTCCCAAGTATCCCTGCGGTTGCACATGACCGTTGGCAGCCAATAGTATTCGAGATGGTACCATTTCTACATGATGATTTCTACCCGTACAAGGGACAAAAAAGCGTCATTTTCGCAGCATAGAAACACCGTCCATATTTTTTTACAGTCTATGCTTCCATTTCCCAAGTGGCCGCTCAGCCGCTCTACCTCCTGAGGCACTGCAACAAAAACATTGGCTAAAAGAGTAGTTTGTGCTCTTGTCGGAAAGTTTAGGACAGGTGTAGCCCTGAAACATGGCGGTCGCTGATAACATGACGTACGACCGTCATGAATGAGGATTTACCTCGGTTTGCGGACGCGAATTCAAAAGCGTCTACAAACTACACAAACATTCAAATTTCACAAACAAAGTGCTTAATAAAGTCACAACCCATTGTAAATCTTGGCCGGCATTCTATAATTACCTGGGACCTCCGTGTTCTTTAATAAGAAGCCTTTTTATCCGATATTTTTCTGTTTTCCCATGTATTTCCTGGTGTTCCCCATGCGCACCAACGCCATCTATTGAACACTGAGATGTGGGCGTGGCCTTGCAAAAATGGGTCTGGAAATGCATGGGAAAACAGAAAAATGTCGGATAAAAAGGCTTCTTATTAAAGAACACGGAGAAAGAAACCGTAGAAACGGGGGGAAAAAATAAAATGTACTTCTTAAAATAAATGTATCATGCCTGTTGCTAAGGTATGGCAACATGACTGGTGTCTTGCGCGCGTGCAAGACACCAGTCATGTTGCCATACCTTAGCTTTTTCTGAACTGATGCCACTGATTTCTCAGGGTCAGGTAGACCCAATACAACCACCATTGTATTAACCGTATGATCGTATTACACATTTATCCTCTCTCCATATTCCTCTCTGATGATTGATTGATTGTTGTGAGTGATTGAGAGGTGCATTTAGGGCTGATGATAAATAATAGCGACAGTGGAGTTGTCTCCCTGAAAGACCTATGAGGCCCCCATGGTGCAGCGGACTAGAATGTAGAATACTGTCGTTTTTACACAACCATTATCGTTGCCATAATGGTGTGATTAGCCCTCCCAGAAGACGCAAGACGAGGGGTGGGCATTGATATGATCTCATGTCTTTGTGTGTCTATCCATACTGTGGCTTAATAATCATGTGGCAGTGCTCTCAGAGCGGTGGGAACAGCTTGGAGACCTCCCTCTATGTGCATTTCATTATGGAAGCCTGTCCCATATGGACGCATTATAAGAACTGTATGGGATGAATAGCTGGCAGAGCCGTGTGGGCCATAGTGGCAGGAGCCTGTCTGCTGTTTCTGTAGAACGCGAGGCCGGCTTGGACACGATGCTAGCATGTCACCCCTTGATGCTGACTGTCAAGCAGGGAGGCATTTTTTTTGTTTAATCTTTTTTATCCCACAATCTTTGGTATTTTTTTTTCACCCGGTGTCAATTTGTCTAGTGGGCGCTATACTCCCTCTGCCAACCTGGGGAGAGCAAGGGATTGACCTCATGCTTCCTTCTATGCATGAGGAGTCTAAGCCGCTTCTTTTCACCTGACGGGGGAGTTTCCCCGGTTGGACGTAGAGCGTGGAAGGAACGCGTTATTCCAACCAGTTCCTCTCCCCTCCATCGGCCCAGGCCAAAAGCAATTTTCTTTTACCTCAAATCTTTGCCTCTTGTTATTTTTATTTTTTTTGCTGAAACCTGTTAGGATATAGAAGACATTTGTTGAATGGTCTTCAGGTCTTAATGGGTTGAGAGGTAAATTGCGTCTAATATAATAGCAGTAATATAATAGCCCTGCTTCAGACTGAAGAATGATTTCTCCCTCAGAGCGTTGCTGCTCATGCTGGCTGTAGAGGTGGGCGTGGTGGGCGGACTGCGGAGGCAGACACACGTGATTTATCACGACTTTACTCTCCATCTATCACCCACCCGTGTGTGTGTGTGTGTGTGTGTGTGTGTGTGTGTGTGTGTGTGTGTGTGTGTGTGTGTGTGTGTGTGTGTGTGTGTGTGTGTGTGTGTGTGTGTGTGTGTGTGTGTGTGTGTGTGTGTGTGTGTGTGTGTGTGTGTGTGTGGGGGCACGGAGAAGGCAATCGAGGCTGCCTGTGTGGTATTCAGGAAGATTTACTTGCTCGTAGAATTGTGAACAAAGTCACATTCTCCTCAGTGGCCTAGATCTAGGCCAGTGGTTCTCAAGGCGAGTTCCAGGGACCCCTGGGGGGTCCCGCAAGAGGGTTCAAGGGAGTCCCCAGATAAAGTGAAAAAGTAAAAAGTGACTTTCTATGGTTAAATTAAGTGTTAAATAGCTCTAGCCTATATATTCTGATTGTGCTTAGGGCGCAATCGTTTTTTATGAACAGCACCCCCTGATTTCACTTTGAATTCATGGGAGGGTCATGCAATTTTTCAAAAGCAAACAATGGCTCCAGAGGTAGAGGCACTTATGCAACCACTGTCAACAGCCTTCTGCTTCATTTAATGACAAACCCTGAGTGCCATCCCCAGAAATGCCCCACAGTCACTGCAGTTAGTGAATGAACTGAAGTGGCTGTGTTTATACCAACATGTATTTTTCTAAAACAATGGAGAGCTGCGTAAGGCAGCAACAATGGTTGTCAGAACTGTATCCCCCCTCCCTAAAGTGAAATGGTGCTAAAAAAAAAATAACATTAGGTTAACGATCGCTCGTTGAAAATGCGCATTTGACCAGATTTGACCACAGGCAATCAACAGCACAGAGTGAATGGCAAAATGAATGAATGAAATGAATGGCAGCTGTTATATGTGTCAACTGTTTTATCTGTAACCTAGATGTCAAATAACCTGTTCTCAACCTCTGAGAACTTCTCACCTTTTTTGTGATGTCCACGTTGACTTTTACACTAGCAGCAGTAGGCTACTCACTGTGTGTTTCTTCAGTTTATATTTGGAAATGTGTTTTTTGGGATGAAGTGCAGCTGGGATCTCAATGCATTATATTAGCATATTCATTATTGTTCATTGCTGCTGCCGCCCACACCCGTTTTTAACCCTAAAAAATCCTAATAATTTACAGTAAAAATAAAAGAAATTAAATTTCGCAGTGCCCACCCAGAACTTGCTTCTCTGTTCTGTTCTCACCACTGGTTAGGAATAATTAAGTTTAGGTTTTAGGCATCATTTTACTGTGGTAAATGTCATGTTGTAGGGGAGGGTCAATCTTTTTTATTTTAATGCTTGGGGAGGGTCATTGATTTTTCCCCCAATTGAGAGGGAGGGTCATGGCATTTTATAAAAGGGCTTAGACATTTTCTCCAGTAACACCCCTCAATAAAAAACGCCCCCTCCCTTATTGCTTTATTAAACAGAAATTGCATTTTCTGGTCGGGACACCAATTTGATCCAATCCGGATAGAGAACTCATTCAGGATACAGATTGTGATATTGGAAGTGATGGCATAAATAAATGCGCAGAGGTGGAAAAAGTACTCAGATGTTTTACTTAAGTAAAAGTATCAATACTGCAATGTAGAAGTACTCTGTTACAAGTAAAAGTACTAAAATGTTTGAAAAAATCACACCCAACGTGAAGTGAGCGGTGGTCGTGCTTGCATAACGTCTTCAGACTAGGATATAGGTCTAGGATGTAATTGGTGATGTAATACAGGCTACACACACACACACACACACACACACACACACACACACACACACATTGCTATGGCAAAACGCTGAGGAAAACACATTGCTATGGCAAAACGCTGAGGAAAAGTGGCTACAGACACAAGGCAGTGGTGATGTAATATGATGTAACATGGCTAGACTCACTCACACACACATATTGCTATGGCAAAACGCTGAGGAAAAGTGGCTACAGACACACGCGCAGCCACTCTATGGAGCGGTTTACCACCGCTCAAAAAGTGGAACTGGAACTCTTAAAAAAAATAGTAGTTTGATAAGCTGATAAACGGATACTGGGCTATTTTCACTTTTAAAATGCAGGCGAAAGTTAGAAATAATGGTGACATTGATTTGGAGTCCTATCCAGTCCCAGTCCTCTCTTCAGATGTTTCCGTGATGTGGGTGGGAACGGAGCTGAAACGTTTTAACACCCATTTAGGCCTGAACACATTATGACGCAATATTTTATGCTTTAAATATAAAAAAATATTTTTGAAAAATCGTGAAAATTTGAATTTTGACCCGATTCTATAAGTGTCTTTTGAATCCTTCTAAGGTTTTTGGAAAAACCCTATGTTTCTGTGTCAGCAATCTGGCCAGCCATCGTCAAAGAAAAGGTCCTTTTCACTTGACTGGAGCTCAGTTAGTCTGTTCTTGAGAGACTACTATGTCAGTGGTTCTCAAACCTTTTCATGTGAAGGACCCCCAAAATGATATTGATTTGGCCACGGACCCCCATTTCAAAATATCTAGTTCCAGGGACCACCCAGAAGCAAAATTTGAGTTACAAACGTTCGCTTTGAAAATACATATATTCAAAGATTTGCACACATTTTCACGACTTTTTCAAAAATAGCAGATCTACAAGCTCGCAGCGCGGCACTCGGTGCCGCGCTGTGAGCTTGTATATCTGCTATTTTTCACTGGTTAAAGCATTCAATAATTCTAGGCCTAATGGGTTAACAGCTACGGCCTCTCTGTTCTCCGCTTCAAAACAACACAAGCTGCCCTCCTCCTGTCTGTTGGGAGTCTGGGAATTATTCCGTGCAAACTGTAGGCGTGTGTGCGCACACGTGTGCGTGTGTGTGCACACGTGTGCGTGTGTGTGCACTGTGCATGTGCAGGGGCGTCACAAGGGGGGGGGGGGGGGGGGGGGTGTTGGACTGAGTTACTAGGGCCCAAGGTGGAGGGGCCTGGAATTATTATACTTTAGCTATTGAAAAATAGCAGATATACAAGCTCACGAGAGCTTGTATATCTGCTATTTTTGAAAAGTTGTGAAAATGTGTGCAAATCTTTGAATATTTTTTTTTGCTTCTGGGGGAGTCCCTGGAACTAACTATTTTGAGATGGGAAACATAGGTTTTTCAAAAACCTTAGAAGGATTTGAAATATTCAAAGACTTGCACAAATGGTCGAGATTTTTCAAAAATAGCAGATATACAAGCTCGCTATGAGCTTGTATATTTGCTGTTGTTCAGTAGTTAAAGCACACAATAATGCGTAATAATGCGTTCCCAGTCTAAATGGGTTAAACCCCCTCCACCTATGAATAACATTCACGGGGGGCCCGCAGTGAATCCTTGTACCCAGGGCCCAGAATTTGGTGCGACACCCCTGTGCATGTGTGTGTGTTTGTTTGTGCGTGTGCACTCAGCCATAAAGTGTTGGTTTCTGTTCCGTGGAAAACAGACATCTGCTGAGGTAGTCGTTTTTTTCATATTTTTTTTATGTTTTTATTTTCCCAGTAAATGCCTCGTCATCAACACACCGCTGATCTCATATAGAACGCTGTGTTATATCACACTATTCCCACTAGGGATGAACTGTATGCGCAAGAAATAGCATTGTGATATTTTTGTATTTTTGAGCGGTGCTAACCGATCCAGTACGTGACTTAGTGTGTATGTGTTTTTCCAAGTGTTTTCCCATTGTATCAGGCACGTGCACACATAGACATGAAAGAGGGCTTGAGGCCTTTTATTCGTCTGTAAAAAAAAGTGCCCTCTCCAGACCATGAATGCAGTTTTTACTATGGTGAAAGAAATGCAAATGCCCCTCTTTCCATGCCATACCTGAAGGTAGCATTCAAGAAAATTGCCTTGTCCAAACTCTCGTGAACTTCAATGCAGCATCTTATGTTGAAAGAATTGCCCGCTCTGTGTAGAAATCCATGCCATTACGCCACATCTCCAGTATTGCCTTTTTTATGCTTAGTTTAGTGTGATATCAAGTACTGAAAATAACTGACCTCCAAGCTCACAACGTGTGTTGTGAGCTTGGAGGTCTGCTATTTTCAATATTTTGTCAGCCCCCCGTCTCTAACATTCTCTGCACGTCCCTGCATTGTATCAAGCACTGATGTTTTGTGTCCCTATCCTGTGACGGCATGTGGGTCTATTATCATAATCAGCACCGCTCACTTCACACCGGTGTGATTTTTTTAATGTAAATATTGCAATCTCAAAAAACTAGTTAATTTCACCACAAATTATGCAGATCCACATACAGTGTGTATAAACTTTCATATAGATCTAAGCTTCATTTTGGTAAAGAATATATCAGTCTACTTTAGCAATGTTTTTAGATCATTAAGTAGGGTCTGGGGACCCCCAGGGCTTCTTGAGGGGTTCCAGGGGGTCCCCAGCTAAATGATTGATAGTCACTGTGAAGTCACAGTGTTTTACAGTCTAGATTAGGGTCCCAGAGATAAAATAATGCTAATAATAATTAGCATGGTCTAGCACAGTGGTTCTCACCCTTTTCAGGCCGCGACCCCCAAAATAATCATATTTTAACTGGGGACCCCCCACCCTGACGAGCACTGAGTTGAGGCATTACATTTTGTATAACACGGTTCTATTGTGAAAATAGCAGATCTACATGCTCACAATGCCTAGTGTTGCGAGGCGTTGTGCGCATCCGAAAAGCGGTCCGAAAGCGGTCTGTTCCGAAAGCGGTCCGAATACAGTTGTAACTTTCTTTGGGTTCTAAGTGGTTACACCTAAACTGCACTTTTTGTTTTACATCGAACAGTCATTATACAATGCACAATTGGGAATGAGGTTTGTTTCTGAAATGCCAGCTATATTTTACTATATTTTAATGCGTTCCTCTCTTTTCTCTTTCATGTTGTGCTGCTGTGGTTGCCATTCTCCATCTCTACAGGTAAGAGAATTCACAACACTTTAATGTTGACACTGAGACACATTGTTGCATTCGGGCCTGGCCTGGAATCCAACCTGGATTGCGTTGCGAGGCGTTGTGACAGTAGACTGACAGGAAATGGGGGGAGAGATGGGGAGCGACAGGAGGCAAAGGTCGTCCGGATCGGGAATCGAACCGGCGAGGCTGCCAGGCATCCATGTCTATGTGGCAATGCCTAAGTGATATGCGCCTGGACCAGTGATTGTCTTGATTATTAGGCTTGGGAGGGGGAAAAACTCTTCAGCCTTCTTCATTTATTCGAAGGAGTGAAGTTGTTTCAGTACATGAATTGATTTAGCCTGGCCCAGTTTGTCTCCCAGCTCCATTGCACCCTTCCTCTCCCCCCTCGCGTCTCTGGCGCGCATCATGTTGCGTTGCCATGTCAACGCCGAAACAATACATTATTATCATGCAGCCCTAATTAAAACTGAGCATGTCCTTTGATCTGCGCCAAGTCACGGAGACGTGGGCGTGCGATAGAACGAGCACTCCTTCAGGTTCTTAATCTGCGCGTGCGTGCGTGCGTGCGTGCGTGCGTGCGTGCGTGCGTGTGTGTGTGTGTGTGTGTGTGTTTTCACTCTCTACCAAGTCTCTTTGTAAAAAATAACGCGTTGTGAGCTTTTAGATCTGCTATTTTTTTGGCAAATGTTCCGCCCCAGGATAATGGATGTTGGGGATGTTTTGATCATCGTGATAACATCGTAAATCGCTATTTCTTTGGTCGCAGCAATCGTGACATTTTCATATCGTCCCACCCCTACTGTCTGGCTGTGTGTGTGCCAGCGCGGCAGCGTGAGCGGGTGAACAGCCTCCCCGCGGTCAGTCACAGACTGCAGCCTCATGGGAGGTCAGGCGAGGCTGCAGGCACTGCACACATACACATCAAAGGGGGCTTGAGAATTGCCTTGTCCAAGCTCTACTGAACTAGCCTGACACTCAGCCTGAATTGACATTTCGTTTCACTCCATTATTCAGTCTGAAACTGCTTTCATCTAAGGCAATTCCTGCGATGGGCGTTGCCAAAGAGGCAGTCTTCTGCGATTGGTTCACCGTCTGACCAACACAACAGTAGCAAAGCAGATGACGTAGTGTTGTTATGTGTGGCTGGCTAGTGGCTAGCCTGTTGCTTGCTAGTGCTACTTGCTAACCAAAGAAACAGCAGGAATAGGAGCACAACGAATTAGTAATCAAACACAACATAACATGTCTGCTACTGATGTTTCATAGCGAGATCGATACGATCACATTTTACCGCAATTTACCGCATTTTACCGCGACGCGATATGTGCGGTCCCGTCCGGCGGCGGCGAATTGCACATGATTTCAGGGAAAACCCCACCCACGCTGATCACAAGACGCTGATTCACAACGCTGATTCGCCGTACGGATTTCCAAACGAGGAAAACCTCTTCAGTGAGAGCAACACCAGACTCCCTGAATCGCCAAAACAAAATTTTAAAGGGGTGTGGCTAGCGATTCAGGGTCTGAACCAGGCTACTTCTGAACATCTTATGTTGAAAGAATTGCCCTCTCTTCTGTGTAGAAATCCATGCCGTTACGCCACATCTCCAGTATTGACTTGATGATGCTTAGTTCAGTGTGGTATATCAAGCACTGAAAATAGCCGACCTCCGAGCTTGGAGGTCTGCTATTTTTTCGATGTTTTCACCAAAAGGCCCTTTTTAGAAATGTCAGCCCCTGCCTCTCTAACATTCTCTGCACGTCCCTGCTGAGGATGAAAGAGAAGGCCCACTGTTCCTGGAAAATTACTGAAGTAAGTGTGTGTGCGTGCGTGCGTGCGTGCGTGCGTGCGTGCGTGCGTGCGTGCGTGTGTGCATGCGTGCGGGCTTCCAGATCGGCTATATCGGCTTCGGGGTTTAAGGTTAGATATAGCTGATTCTTCTTTTTTATTGGCATTCACAAAATCGGCTATCCTCAGACACTTACTTCCTATTATAGAAACGTGTGTGTGTGTGCGTGCGTGCGTGCGTGCGTGTGTGCGTGTGCGCGCGCGTGCATGCGTGCTATGTTCTTTAACTCGTCCAACACACTCCTCTCTCTCTCCGTCTGTTGGGAGTCAGTGGCGGGGCACCATCTGCTCGGCCAGCAGGCGCTCACTGATGATGTCACTTCCTCCCGGGCTGTGGCGCGGGCGGGCCAGGTGCACAGTATTTAAGACGGAGGAGACGTTAGCCGGAGGCTCACTTTTAATCATGTCTTCTACACCAGTGTTTCTCGACCTTTTTTCTGCATGGGCACACTTTTCATGTCCCAAGAATCCATGGGCACACCAACATAATACGGAGGGTGTAAATCTAAATATCGTCACTGTCGGGAAGAAACCTTGTATCTCCAAGTTTCAAATGTGTACGTTTCTTCGCAAAGTAAAGCCCTGACTCGTCGTACAAGTCTGTCGCACAACAGTAGTGAAAACAGCAGATCTACAATATTTTACCAGTAGAAAATGAATTGAACTGGAAGCTCAAAAGGGTGGTCCTATGACAACAGGTATAATGGGGTTTGCATTAAAGGGTGGGGGGCATTCATTCCCTATCTACATCGTTCCTGAGTAGGCCTGAGCATCTAGTTCGGGGACCGGCCTCCTCAGGAACGATGTAGTTAGGGAATGAATGCCCCACCCTTTAATGCAAACCCCATTATACCTGTTGTCATAGGACCCGTCTGTTTGCCTGCATGTGTGCATTTATGCCCATATATGGAGATATCTGTATTTGTCTGGGTACATTTTATGCCCATATATGGAGATCTCTGTATCTGTCTGTCTGTGTCACTTTTATGCACTCTGTATGTGTCTGTGCCTCTGACTTTGTCCCTTTGTGCCCATGAGTCAGCTGACTCATATGGCGTACGTGATGTTAGATGTAGTCCTGTTTCTAGGTATAGCTATCTCTCGTAAACCGATACTTGCCATTGACAGTGCATTGTTGTACTGTCTTGCACGCTTCACAAATTTCTGATCAAGGAAAAGGTCCATAATAGCTTGTGGAGGCTTTGGTGGGATTGAGCCTGGTTTGTGATCTTCGGGGTCATATGTAAGGTCAATCTTCCCCGAGTTGCAGCAGAATTCCCTTTCTCTCCTCTTTCCATACAAAGGCATCACATAGAAACGGGGACATACTGTAGAAACAGTGAGGTGTTGCTCATCGTGTCTGTAATGAACATGTAGGTCCTCTTGAAGCTAATGTGCTCGTGATGTTTATAGTAGATTCGATCATTAACAGCCATTTATGTAAAACGTCTATGACGTCTGACATCATACAATCCCCTTTATGCACATATTTGGAGATCCCTGATCCCCATATATGGAGATCCATGTACTGCATATGGAGAACACTGACGGCATCAGTAGGACCAAGTCCATACGTGTCAGTGTGATGTAAAACGGATATGTGCCCATATATGGAGATCTCTGTATCTCTCAGTCCTTGTCCCCTTTTATGGGCACATTGGTTGGATCGGCGGTTCTACTGAAAATCTTTGTTTTGTACAACTGTACATCATGCAAGTACAGCAACGGCAGGGGAAGTAGCTAAGAACGTAGGCAAAGATCTGAGCTATCCGTGTGCCAAAGTTGGAGTCTATAGAACCAACCATGTGCTGTGAGACCTTTTTCATGCGATTCGGGGTGTGCATTTTTTTGGAAAATGTAGGAAAAGAAAATTGTTGATCCAAAAACTCACCTGGGCAAATTTGTGGTGCTCATTACTGTTATTCATTGTGTGTGTACGAGTGCGTGGTTGTTGGAATAATGTCATCAGTGCTTGCTGTGTAGACAACACTGTGCTGCTGCCTCATACATCAAGCTGTACAATAAGCTGCATAATTGGCGTCTTTCTTGGCAGCATTATTAATAGTCCTAATGTGATCTTCTGCTGCTGAGAAGATGATGTGTAATCAATCAAAAGTTTTAACGGTCTAAAAGTCTACCCTGGCTGTAAAACCACTGTGCTTATCGCTTGTCAAAAGGTGTGGGGACCACCGGGGGTCCAAAAGGACCCTTGCCAGTGGGCCCGTAACTCTTTACGTAACTCTACGTAACTCTTTACGTAACTCTCTTCCATTTGTACAAATGGAAGTGAATCTTCTACTATTTTTTGAATAGCTAATGCAAAAAATAAAAACGGATGCTTTCCTGGTTTTAAACCATTTAGACCGCGTACACATTATTGCGTATTGTTATTTTATGCTTTAACTGTTGAAAAATAGCAGATCTATCGAGTGCCGCGCTGCGAGCTTGTAGATCTGCTATTTTTTTTAAATCGTGAAAGTGTCTTTTGAATCCTTCTATGTTTCTATGCAAGCAATCTGGCCAGCCATAGTCTGAGACTACTATGTCAGTGGTTCTCAATCTTTTTCATGTGAAGGACCCCCAAAATGATATGTATTTGGCCACGGACCCCTATCTCAAAATATTTAGTTCCAGGGACCCCCCCCAGAAGCAAAATTTGAGTTACAGCTTGAAACCACTGTCTCGAACTGTTTTAGCAAATGATTTCCAGTGTAGAATAACACATGGATTTGTTGTAACAATCCACGTGTGTTATTCTACACAGGGGAGAATGATTTGGTAGTTGTTCTGGTTGCATAATGAATGAGCACATGATGTACAGCATGTATGTGCTGCTCACTCCCTGTTGGTTGACACATCTACAAAATGTCTGCAACATGCACTGTATGTATGTTATTCACTCAGTGGTTGGCACGTGCACATATGCATGTATGCATGTACTGCATGTATGTTGGCAAACATGCTAAATGTCATCTTGACCTGATCAGCCGATGTGACAGTTGTGTCGGTCAGAAACTCCTACTTTGTCATACCACAGTCACTAAAATGCTTGTAGATCTGCTATATATATATTTATTTTAAAGAAAAGTCTGGATTTAGTGAATGACTGAATGTTTAATCCATGGGTCTTCAACAGGGGGTCCTCAGTGTTACTACAAGGAGTCCTCCAAATCTTTGAGTGATAGAAAGTTGTTTTTCTCCTTTCTTATATTAACCACTGTCCAGGTGCCTGTTCATATTCTAATAACTTTAGCCAAAAATAGCAGATCTACAAGCTCACAACGCCTTGCAGCGCGTTGTATTTTTAGTAGAGCTGGGACTTTAACTGATTAATTGCAATTAATTAATTACGGAAAATTTACGCGATTAAAAAAATTAACGCATTTTAATCGCACTTCGGGCATACTGATCATAGCGATGAAGAGACAAACAAACGCAAAGGGAGAAGTACCCGATCAGAGCGTTTTGCTTGGCCCAGTGGATGCGAAATTTAGAGTTAAAAAAATCACTCCTTGATTCCCTCGTACAACAAAATGTGTTTTACTTGAAAAAAAATGCTTCTCAGGTCAAATATTGATGTGCGATTAAAATGATTAAATGCGATTAATTAATCACAGAGCCTGTAATTAATTAGATAAAAAAAATTATCGCATCCCAGCTCTAATTTTTAGCAAAGAGGTTTGGTGCAGAGGGGGTAAAAAGCAGACTAAGTACAGAGTGAAAGGTTTATTAAGTATTGATGGTTCAAGTGGTTAAATATCTGAAAACACAAATTGACATGAATTGAAAATACACTGATGATTGTGCTGTCAAACAATGAAACTATATGGAATCTATGAAAAGGTTCTGGGGGTCCCTGCTTCATCTCTCTCTCAACTAAGGGGTCCTTTGCCTGAAAACATTGAAGACCCCTGGTTTAATCAATGATCAAAAAATAACTAGGCATATACACTCAAGCTATACTGTAAATGTCATGAACATGACCTGATCAGTGATGTGACAGTTAGTTGTGTGCATGTTGCATAAGTGATTAGCATCAGCAGTGCAGTGCATTGGTCTTATAGCAGCCTGAACACAATTTACAATGTAGGCATTTAGCAGACGCGCTTAATCCAGTGCGACTTTACAAGACAGCACAAGGATATCCCCTTTGTCAGGTGAAAAGAAGCAACTTTGGCTACTCATGCATAGAAGTAAGCATGAGGTCAGTCTGTTGTCTCCCCAGGCACGGCAGAGGGAGAGCAGAGCCCAGGATAGGATTACAGCTTAGGCAATTGGCACTGGGTGAAAACATGGGTTACAAAATCGTGGGATAAAAATTAAAAAAAGAAAGAAAAAAGATAGCATTAGGTGATACATCAAATGCATAGAAATGGCCATCTAGGATCATAAGAAAACCAAGAGAACCTATCATTAGTATTCAAAAACAAAATCAATAGTCTCTACATTGAAACTATACACACTATAGAATGCCAGGTCGACAAATTAACCTGGCATCTGTCTATATAACATGCAACATATGGGCTCAGGTGGAGTCTGTAGAGGTGAGTCTTGCAGTTCTAATTGCAATGGGGAGTTCATTCCATAGTTTGAAGGGAGAGTGTTTTTTGCAGGGGGGTGACCTCCTTCTTTTGGTCAATTCCCACCTGGGGATCATCATCTATTCTAGACTCTTAACCATCTGCTTCTGTTCTACAATTTACAATTTAGCAGATGCCCTTAATCCAAAGCGATTTACAATAAACAAGGACAGCACAAGGTAATGCATGGAAATATTAATCTAAAAACGTAGGTAGACCAAGAACTGCCAGTAGAATAACCACAAAATTGAATCATCACAATAAAATCTAAATCAGAAAAAAACAATAATCTGTACATCGAAGCTATGCACACTATAGGATAACAAGTCAACAATGACCTGGCGTCAGTCTATATAAAAAATATTATCTAAATTACATTATAGCCTTGACCTAGTATGGTATGGTCATTGAGGGTAGGCAAGTTCTACGGTATGGGCTAAGGTGGAGTTTGAAGAGGTGAGTCTTCAGACCACAGTGGAAACTAGGGAGCGAGTCTGCAGTTCTAATTGCAATGGGGGAGTTGCACAGTTTGGGGGCCAGGAGGGAGAGGAGTCTGGGACGAGTGGGTCGTTGTCCTGGGGTTTTTAGCGAAGGTTCTGTCAGCTTCCCTGCGTTCGCTGATCTGAGTCAAAGGGAGGCCATACTGTACCTTTGGTTCCTTATAGGCCATCATCAAGTGTTTTGTACTCTGTGCGGGCAGCAACTGGGAGCCAGTGGAGGGAGCGGAGAAGGGGGGAGACATGCGAAAATCTTGTAACAGCATTCTGGATCATTTGGAGAGGCTTAAGTGCACATGCTGAGAGGCCAGTAAGTAGAGAGTTACAGTAGTCGAGGTTTGATATGATTGATGTCTGGATGAGGAGCTGGGCTGACTCCTGGGTGAGTCTGTCTGTCTGTCTGTCTAGATCCTTTTATCCATCCATCCATCTTTCCGCTACACGTCCAAACCATCTCAACGTTGCCTCTCTTGTTTTATCCCCAAAACAACCTGGGCGGTTCATTCCTGGCCGGTCCAGGCCGGCCATTAGGAAAAAATTAAAAATTAAATGTCGGCCTTTGTTCCATTTTGGGGGGTGGGCGGCCAACAAAGTAAATCGTCACTGTCGGGCAGAAACCTCGTCTCCAAGTTTCAAATTTGTAAATCTTTTCACAAAGCAAAGCCCTGCTTCATCATACAAGGCCGTCGCACAAAAGTAGTGAAAACAGCAGATCTACAAGCACACCACGCCTCGCACCGCGAGGCGTTGTGTGCTTGCAGATCTGCTGTTTTCACTAGTTTAAATCATTTTTAAAATGATAAATACAAACAGATTTGGACATACAAGGTTTCCACCCGACAACAACGAAATATAACTCATGTAATTGGCCCACTGGCTTGTCACTTGTCATGATCTGAAATGGCAAATCTTTGAGTAGCAGCAGCGCTATAGAGAGAGATCTCTCTCTATAGTGCGCAATGAGGGCCTCTCCAACTCTTTTTCCCGGGCTGAATCAGGGGCCCAGCATGTCCCTGAGTGGTTTTCAAACGTTTTCATGTCAAGGACCCCCAAATTGATATGTATTTGGCCGCCGGCCCCTATCTGAAGAATATTGTGTGCCAGGGACCCACAGAACAGAAGATCTGTGTTAAAAACAATTCGAAATGTTCAAAACATTTGGGATATCTTTGCACAAGCTCGCAGTGCAGCACTTTGAGCTTGTAGATTTGCTATTTTTGCCAACGTATAAATGGATAAAGCCAAGTGGTTAAAATGATTGAGACGCTGTATTAACACATTTTCTGGGGAACCCCCTCAAGGACCCCTGGGGGTCCCCGGACCCCACTTTGAAAACCACTGCTCTAATGTAGTAATTTTTCATCTTGTTGAATTGTTGCATCCTCAATACTCACTGTAGCCTGAACACACAGAACAATCCCACCCAGTGTGAAGTGAGCGTTGCCTTTTGACAAGTTAATATGAAGTAGAGTACATTTAAATAGGCTACTGAACCACTTGGCCACTTGAATCAATTCTCTACTAGGTGTTTCAAATGCTACTAATTAAAGATCGAAAGTGCAGGCTGCTGCCATAGCTCTGTGCGTATGTACGTGTGCATGTGTGTGCCTCGTCTCTTGAGTGAGTGAGTGAGTGCTTGCTGTGGCTCTCCGTGTGTGTGCTCCGTGTGTGTGTGTGTGTGTGTGTGTGTGTGTGTGTGTGTGTGTGTGTGTGTGTGTGTGTGTGTGTGTGTGTGTGTGTGTGTGTGTGTGTGTTCGCGCGCGCGCACATCATGTGCATCGCGCACATGTGCTGTGTTTGCCATCACTACACCAGTGTAACAGCTAATATGGTGACATACGGTGGGCTTGAGTGAAATATGATTGAAATATGATTGAAACATGCAGCAGGCAGACCGGATATAATATGTTATATACAGTAGTTATCAGTATGCATGGATGTAGCTGAGTGTATGAAGTGGAAGTACTGCTGCTACGGTTCTATTCACAGTTCAATTTCATGGCCTAGTTGGATATCTGACTGTGGAAACTGTATGTAATTTATATTGTAAATTATTGGATTTTTATAAAAAACTTATAGTGAAAATGTGTGAAAAAATGGAGGTAACTAATTTTCCCTGATGAGATACAGCTGTACAACATATTGCTTGGCTATATACAGTATGTCACTTCTGAATGACTTATATTATATATTATAATTTGAAACGCCGAGGAAGGCCTATAGGCCGAAACGCGTCCGTTTCTCTAGATAGACTGCTGCTGCTGTGCTTATGTATAAATAAATACATATTTCTTAAAGTCATTATTCGGATATTCCCTTCATTTCCAATTGGATATCTGACACCTTTCTTACGTGGATCTTTCTTTCTTTCTTTCTTTCTTTCTTTCTTTCTTTCTTTCTTTCTTTCTTTCTTTCTTTCTTTCTTCCTTTCCATGCTAGTTCATCTCTACTGTCTGCCCCAGTTTGCTTTGAATATTAAGCCATTCAGGCCCAGAATTACTTTAACTATTGAAAAAATAGCAGATATACAAGCTCACAGCGTGGCACCGAGTGCCGCGCTGCGAGCTTGTAGATCTGCTATTTTTGAAAAAGTCATGAAAATGTGTGGAATGAAATATTTTGAGATGGGGGTCCGTGGACAAATACACGTCATTTTGGGTGTCCTTCACATGAAAAAGTTTGAGAACCACTGACATAGAAACATAGGTTTTAAAAAAAAAACCTTAGAAGAATTCAAAAGACACTTATAGAATCAGGTCAAAATTGGGTCAAAATTAAAATTGTCACGATTTTTCAAAAATAGCAGATCTACATGCTCGCAGCGCGGCACTCGGTGCCGTGCTGTGAGCTTGTATATCTGCTATTTTTCAATAGTTAAAGTATAAAATAATGCGTACCCGGACTAAATGGCTTAATGTGTCTCTCAGTGTCTCTGACTGATGTATTCGCTGCTCTGTTCTCCCATTGGCCGCCTCACGTCTCGTGTGTCCACTTACTGTAAAGCAGTGGTTCTCCAGGGCCCCTTCTCCACCAGTTCCAAGATCCTTATGAATAATACACGTTCCGGGGTTCAGGGTGGAAGTCTGTAGCCTGCTTCCAGACCAGAGACCCCGCCCACTCTCAGAGTGGACTCTTTCTCTGGTCTGGAGCTTAGTACATGAATCGGTTTTTATTTTCGGCTGTCCAATGAGCGCGCGGGGTGGGGGTGGGGTGGGTCTAACGAATATCCAATCCGCGCAGCAGTTGAAACGATTCAAACGAAGTTCACACACACACACACACACACACGCACGAGCGCACTGATTTAACCAAGCTGTTTAATGTTGATTACAAGTTTCTGGTCGCAGTTCTGTGTGGAAGCAGTCACTGGCACAGACAGAGACACACACACAATCACACACACACACTCCCCGACGGTGCGTCGCGTCCACCGTGCGTCTCGATCACCGTGCGTCGCGATCACTCGCGCGCGGACACGCGCGTGCACGCTCGCAAAAAAGTCCCCCGTAAATCGCTCAGAATGGAGCACAGTTTCAGACTAAAGCGTGAGCTGAGTCTGAAATCAGGCTAGGAAGTCTGCCTCTCAAGGTGGACTTCCAACCCCAAACCCCAGAACATGTATCTATCATTCATAAGAATCTTGAACTTCACTGTTTCTAGAACCAAAGTTATTTGGTGGAAAGGGGGCCAAAGTGCAGGGTCCTTGCAATCTCTAAAATAGATCTACAAGCTCAGGACACGACAGGTTCCGAGCTGGTAGATCGGCTGACGGCTAATAGTCTAATAACTTGATCATTTGAAATAAGACATTCTCAAATGATTCTCTGCTGTATTTTTAGGTATTTGTTACTTTACTGGTGTACCGATTTCTTTATTACTATTTATAGTAACACTACTAGCCCCCATAAGTCACATCTGCCCATGAAAGATTGTGGTGCATCTAGTATTTTTACATTGCAGTATTCTTTTATTTTTTATTTAAAAAAAATTAAGATATGTTTTTGGGCTTTTTAGGCCTTTATTGATAGGATAGTAGACTGACAGGAAATGGGGAGAGAGATGGGGAGTGACACGCAGCAAAGGTAGTTGGGATCGGGAATCGAACCAGCGATACGCTGTCAGGCTACACTGAGCCTATGTGGTATGAGCCTGGACCGGTAGGCCAGCAGGCGCCCAATAATTTGATTATAATACATTTACCCCCATTGATTCCGGATGGAGACACAAATGCATTTTTGTCTCTTTGGGGGTGAACTATTCCTTTAAGTAAAAAAATGTGAGGACCTTTTCCATCACTGGATGCTCTGTATTTTACTTTACGTTTATTACTTTAAGTATATTTTGTTCAGTGCTTATTATGATCTTCTTGCTTAGCATGGCAAAGTAAACAACGTGCACACTGCATACACACAACACACGCACGCGCACACAACGTGCGCTGGCTTGATTCATTCATAGCGTAGAAATTGGTAAATTAATGCAATTAGAGGCCACAGAACAATCAATTACACATGGCTCTCTCTGTCTAAACAACTCTAATTGTGTAAAGTACAACCATAATTAGCCTAATTACACAAAGATGGACGCATCTCATTAACTGCAGAGCGACAGCTTCTTTTCAATCCAACAGGGGGGACCGTGGCAAAACAAACAATATCAACATGAATTGGTTATCAAATACACACATTTTAATTTATGTGTGCAGCTGAAGGATAAGTGTGTGTGTGTGTGTGTGTGTGTGTGTGTGTGTGTGTGTGTGTGTGTGTGTGTGTGTGTGTGTGTGTGTGTGTGTGTGTGTGTGTGTGTGTGTGTGTGTGTGTGTGTGTGTGTGTGTGTGTGTGTGTGTGTGTGTGTGTGGGGTGAGCGTTTGTGTGTGCGCATGTGTGTACGTGCGTGCGTGTGTGTGTGTGCGTATGAATACAATACTAATTCAAAAATTGCCACAATAAAAACTACGCTCTAGTACACCCTTGAATAAAGGGGTTTTATTTGCAACAGAGTGCAATCATATTGTGGTACTTTTACCTGTAACCTATCTGAGTAGATAGATTTTAAACGTGAAATCAAATTAAGGACCATAATTAAAAAGCTACAAAGTGTCCTTAAAACAGTGACAACTCTGGCCTATACAGAGTCATCTGAGTGTGTGACTCTTTGGTAGGATGACATATCCTGTGTGCAGTTGGCCTTTTGGCCTGAGGGTGGTGCTAGAGGAAAGGTCATGGGGTCACTCACATCATGGTAAAGGCCTTATTCTCCAGGAAGCAGCAATGCACCCAGCATGCTGCATTTCAAAACAAAGCAGTACAGCCTATTCCAACTTCTCCTCAGGAATGCCTTAGCAGGGGTCTTCAACGTTTTCAGGCCAAGGACCCCTTAGTTGAGAGAGAGAGATGAAGCAGGGACCCCCACAACTTGTTCATAGATTCCATAGTTTCATCGTTTGACAGCACAATCATCAGTGTATTTTGGTTCATGACAATTAGTGTTTTCAGATATTTAACCACTTGAACCGTCAAGTCTGCTCTTTTCCCCCTCCAAAGCTCTTTGCCAAAAATAGCCGATCTACAAGCTCACAACGCCTCGCAGCGCGAGGCGTTGTGAGCTTGTAGATCTGCTATTTTTGGCAAAGGTTCTCAGAATATGGACGCTATAGGGGTTCAAGTGGTTAATATAGAAAAGGGGGGAAAAACAAGTTTTTATTACACAAAGATTTGGAGGACCCCCTGTAGTAACTTTGAGGACCCCCTAGGGGTCCCGCCCTGTGTTGAAGACCCCTGCCTTAGAGAGCATGGGTCTTCAACAGGAGGTTGGGGACCCAGAGTTATTGCAGGGGGGGCCACCACATTTTGATGTAATAGGATGGCGTTGTGTGAGCTTGTAGATCGTCTATTTTTGGCTAATGTTCCTCCCAGAATAGGGATGCAAGGATTCAAGAGCCAACGGTCAATTTGACTAAGTATTTAACACAAAAAAAAAACATTTACACAACACTAAAGAAAAGGTTAATCTCCCAACACAATTGTATACAATATGTAGTCATTGTAGTGTGGGGTGGGGTGGGGAGGGCTGTTTAATCTCTCTCTCAGCTAAGGGGGTCCTTGGTCCCCTGGCCTAGAGAGGGTTCCAGAATGTAGAACTTGCAGCCATAGAAGCCATGTGACGTTCCGCTAAATGTGTACACACAGCAGCTTATTGTGGTGTGGACATGTCAAATCTGTGAAAGTGCAAAGTCCACGAGGGGTTAATGTGTAAGCTGCACTCTTACTTGACATGAAAGGTGCTACTGTATTCATGCAGTACAGTGGCAGAAGTACTATTTGTTTTACTTTTTACTGGATGCAGCATGCCACAATGTAGAAATACTCCGTTACGTGTACCTACTTGAAAGGTGCTCCTGCAACAGGGGGTCTGGGACCCCTAGGTGGTCCTCAGAGTTACAGAGGAGCCACCGAATATTTGTGATTATTATTATTATTAGTATTATTTTTACATTAACCACAAGTCAGTGATAACATTTTTTCTTTTCCAGTTGAGGCTCTTATCCACAGTATAGTTCAATTCGACAGCAAGGAGGTTGACTTGAGCAAGAGGGGTTGCTATGGAAACTATAAACGGTCTGGTTGCTTTGATGTCCATAGGTCCAGTTTTAGAACGTTGCAGAGCAACAGTTTGGTGATTATGTTGCGTGGAGTGGTTGTTGCGAGCAGGGGCGTCACACCAAATTCTGGGCCCTGGGTACAAGGATTCACTGTGGGGCCCCCCATGAATGTTAACCATTGAAAAATAGCAGATATACAAGCTCACAGCGCGGCACTCTATCTGCTATTTTTGAAAAAATCGTGAAAATGTGTGCAAGAAACTTATGTTTCTATGTCGGTGGTGCTCAAACGTTTTCATGTGAAGGACCCCCAAAATGATATGTATTTGGCCACAGCTAGACCCCCATGTCAAAATATTTAGTTCCAGGGACCCCCCCCGGAAGCAAAATTTGAGTTACAAATGTTCGCTTAAAAAATACATATTCAAAGATTTGCACACATTTTCACGACTTTTCAAAAATAGCAGATCTACAAGCTCGCAGCGCGGCACTCGGTGCCGCGCTGTGAGCTTGTAGATCTGCTATTTTTCAATAGCTAAAGTTACTAGGGCCCCTCCACCTTGGGCCCTGGTAACTCAGTCCCACTTTCCTACCCCTTGTGACGCCCCTGGTTTACGAGTTTCAACTCTGCTCATGGCAAATCTTGGATGTGAAGTGCTTTTGGCTGCGTGGCCACTACAGTGCCTGTTTTTCTAAATCCTGTCTTAAAACACATCGTTATATTCCTTGGCTTTTTCACTCTGGACGAGGGTTGCTTCTGCTTTCTCCGTCGAGAACAAACGACAGGCCACAGTTCAGAGAGAGAAATTTACAATGCATGAATTTAAAAAAACACAGTAGTAAAGCAAACAACTACTAAATTAAAACATTGTAACATCTAAATGTGAATGATTGTGTACCCACAGGCTGAGATCAGAGATGTATTAGAGCTTGGCCATTCAGGGCTTTGAACACAAAAAGTATGAAAGTATAAAGATCAGTTGTTTTTTGAGCCAAAACAGGTGTGATGTGCTCTGCATTGTGAGCTTGCAGATTCTGCTATCTTTCCTGCTAGATTCTCAGCCTGCTACACGGCCTTCAATACAGTCTCATATTGCAACAATCAGAGCAATGGTCACACCATTTTAAATCAGAGGTCTTCAACGTTTTCAGGCCAAGGACCCCTTAGTTGAGAAATAGATGAAGCAGGGACCCCCACAACCTTTTCATAGATTCCATATAGTTTCATCGTTTGACAGCACAATCATCAGTGTATTTTGGATTCATGTCAATTTGTGTTTTCAGATATTTAACCACTTGAACCGTCAATACTTAATAAACTTGACCTTTCACTCTGTACTTAGTCTGCTTTTTTTCCCCTCTACACCAAACCTCTTTGCCGAAAATAGCCGATCTACAAGCTCACAACGCCTGTGAACTTGTAGATCTGCTATTTTTGGCTAAAGTTCTCAGAATATGGACGCTAGGGTTCAAGTGGTTAATTTAAAAAAAGCTAAAAACGTTTCTACCACAATGATTTGGAGGACCCCTGGTAGTAACTCTGAGGACCTCCTAGGGGTCCCGGACCCCCTGTTGAAGACCCTTGTGTTAGACACTGCTGGAACATTGCTGTAGCGGCCCATACATTTGCAATTCAGGCTTTTTGGTGTAACAATTGTCATTGACGACCCCTGAACAGCACGTGTGCCATGTTTGGTGAGGATTGGAGCAACGGTGTGCCTGTATGTGGCCCCCAGTGGGGGCCCAAACATGACTCCGGGGGGGCCACACACGTGAGCTTGTCGATTGAGAAGTTCTTGCAGAATTTGGATGCCGGGGTTTAAGAGGTTATAAGCTCTATGGTTCTGTGGATACAATTACTAGACAGTGTTTGATGACTGTGTGTTTAACTCAGCGGGGATTCATCTCCATCTCCTCTCTGGGTGACTCCCTGTCTCTCCCGCACACACAGTCTCAACCCGACACGATACCTTACTCCATCGTAGGCAGTGATCAGGGGTGTCGCACCAAATTTTGGGCCCTGGGTACAAGGATTCACTTCAATTATTTTGTGTTTTAACTATTGAAAAATAGCAGGTCTACAAGCTCACAGCGCACTGCGAGCTTGTAGATATGCTATTTTTGAAATATCGTGAAAACTTTGAATACCGGTATTTCAAATCCTTCTGTTTTTTGTTTTTTGTTTTTTTTAAACAGATGTTTCTATGTCAGTGGTGCTCAAACTTTTTCATGTGAAGGACTTCTAAAATGATATGTATTTGGCCCATGGACCCCCATCTTAAAATATTTAGTTCCAGGGACCCCCCAGAAGCAAAATATGAGTTACAAATGTTCGCTTAAAAAAGACATACCGGTATATTCAAAAGATTTGCACACATTTTCACAACTTTTCAAAAATAGCAGATCTACAAGCTCGCAGCGCGGCGCTCGGTGCCGCGCTGTGAGCTTGTATATCTGCTATTTTTCAATAGCTAAAGTATAAAATAATTAAGGCCCCTCCACCTTGGGCCCTAGTAACTCAGTCTCACTTTCCCCCCACCTTGTGACGCCCCTGTGGGTGACTCCCTGTCTCTCCCGCACACACAGTCTCAACACAACACGATACCTTCCTCCATCGTAGGCAGTGATGACAACAATGAAGACATGCAACGCTGTTTGTGGACTACGTTGCTCATCACAACTGCAGAAGGCCTGCGTTTCCATGCGCTGCCTGCGTGCTTGCAGTCTGTGGGGGGTTCACGTTGTGTGTGTGTGCCTTCTAGGTTTGTCCTTGACTCCCACTGTGTGTGTGTGTGTGTGTGTGTGTGCGTGTGCGTGTGTGCGTGTGCGTGCAGGGGTGTCACAAGGGGGGGAAAAGTGGGACTGAGTTACTAGGGCCCATGGTGGAGGGGCCTTAATTATTTTATACTTTAGCTATAGCTGCGAGCTTGTTAGGTCTGCTATTTTTGAAAACTCGTGAAAATGTGTGCAAATCTTTGAATATATGTGTTTTTTTAAGCGAACATTTGTAACTCAAATTTTGCTTCTGGGGGTCCCTGGAACTAAATATTTTGAGATGGGGTTCCTTGGCCAAATAAATATCATTTTGGGGGTGCGTCACATGAAAAGGTTTGACCCCCACTGACATAGAAACATAGCTTTTTTAAAAAACATAGAAGGATTTGAAATATTCAAAGACTTGCACAAAATTTAAAGATTTTTCAAAAATAGCAGATCTACAAGCTCGCAGCGCGGCACTCGGTGCCGCGCTGTGAGCTTGTATATCTGCTATTTTTGGAGCTGTGGAACACAAGCTCCCAATAGACAGGTATGTCCGTGGGTATGTGGGTGGCTGGGTGGCTGGGTGGCTGGCTGGCTGGGTGGGTGGCTGGCTGGCCGTGTCCGTAGTCTGGCAATACCTTGAGTGGCCACACACAACACACTAGTTAAAGGAGGGGCGCTGTTTTGTGCAGGCCAGGCACACTCACCACTCACTCATAGGAACAGTTTACAGTTCACACACACACACACACACACACACACACACACACACACACACACACACACACACACACACACACACACACACACACACACACACACACACACACACACACACACAATTTATAGATCTAGAACACATAGAATTTATATATAGAACACTTAGAATTCATAGATCTAAAACACAGAATCAAAAGCATAGATCTGGAACTGCTCAAATTCACAGCTCCACTTCGAACGAGGTTTGATTTTTTAATAGTTAAAGCACAAAATGTGAGTGAACCCTTATACCCATGGCCCAGAATTTGGTGCGACACCCCTGTGTGTGTGTGTGTGTGTGTGTGTGTGTGTGTGTGTGTGTGTGTGTGTGTGTGTGTGTGTGTGTGTGTGTGTGTGTGTGTGTGTGTGTGTGTGTGTGTGTGTGTGTGTGTGTGTGTGTGTGTGTGTGTGTGTGTGTGAGATGAATGACCCTGCTGGGTGTCATCCGTGTCTCAGTGCCTGTTGGGGGTTGGTGGAGCTCCCTCCCGGGAACGACCTCTAGTATTACTGATCCAACCTTTTACAATTACCTCTCCTGCTCGCGTAGATCAGCTGACACAGGGATGCTGTTGGAGCCTACAGCACTCATTTCAATTTACAATTCACAATTTAGGCATTTAGCAGACGCTCTTAATCCAGAGCGATTTACAACAAGACAGCACATGGTAATACATCGATACATCCACATCAATACATCAAATGCGTAGAAATGGTAATCTAATGTCACGTTCTTGTGTACGTTCTTTCGCAAAGTAAAGCCCTGCTTCATCAGACAAGGCCGTCGCACAAAAGTAGTGAAAACAGCAGATCTACAAGCACACAACGCCTCGCGGTGCGAGGCGTTGTGTGCTTGTAGATCGGCTGTTTTCACTAGTTTAAATCATTTTTAAAATGATAAATGCAAAACGAACGGTTTTGGACATGCAAGGTTTCCACCCGACAACGACGATATGTTGGTGTGTATATGCACATCCTTGAGGTTCAGCAAGTAACCGGTTCATGGTCAGAGATTCAGAAAGTGTGCACGCACGTGCGCTCGTGTGTGTGTGCGTGCGCCGTGCGCGCGTGCGCGTGACAGTAGCCGGTTTGGCCAGTAAGTCAGGTTGAGCTCAGAGAAGGTGCTTTCAGGTTAAGCTGAGCGAAGCAAAGCGGACGGGGAGAGTCTATTTAAAGGACAAACCGCCTCCCCCCTCATGAATTATTCAACAGCCCCTGTTCGCCCCTCCCCCCTACCCCGTCAAGATCAGCTGGAGGAAGTAGTGTGTATAGCTGTCTCTCGGCCAATGGGATTACAACACAGGATTGGCTTTGTGTGTGTGTGTGTAGAGAGAGAGAGGGAGAGAGCAAGTCCGGACATGTAGCAACCCCTCTGTGTGTGTGTGTGTGTGTGTGTGTGTCTGTCAGTGTGTGTGTGTGTGAGAGAGAAATGTAGGGCATGCGTCTCGATCGCCCTCCCTCCTCCATCTCTCTCTCTCTCTATCTCTGCATCCGTCCGTCTTTGTCTGCGGAGCCTGGTCGCCGTGGATACCAACAGCCGGCTGCCATTGTTGGCGTGTTTTGCCGGCTTTCTGCTCCGCTCGCCGCCCCCGGACCCCCGTGGATTTACAGGAAGAAATTAGGGGGGGGGGCATGTAAATCCCCCCCACCACCTCACCTCACCACCCCAACAGGAACTATTGTTGTGTGAGGGGTGTGTGTGAGCGCGTGTGAGCGCGTGTGAGTGTGTTTGTGCGCGTGTGTGTGCGCGTGTGTGTGTGTGATCAGGGGTCCAGCCATGAATTCGTGTTGGAAGATGAAGCAGATGAAGCAGGTACGGTACTAATAGACACATAATAACAACAATTTTTTTTAGGCTCTCTTGAGGCTGTTGTGGTTTATTAATAATAATAATATTGTCAGCCCAACCCAGCTGATGCGCATGAGCAATCAGGGGTTAAGAGTCTTGCTCAGGGCCACACATCGACATTGCTACCCTGGCCTGGAATCGAACCTGGGACAACCAATTATTGAAGTGTGCGTTATCGACGGTTAATAACAACAGTGTCATTACTCCTTTATGACAGGGATGTTGTTTGGTTGATTGCTTGATTGAAGACTTTATTAGGAGTTTGCATAGGAAAGGTACCGTTTCATGACGGTACAGTTCACTGGTACAAGGTCAACTAAAAGGAGATCCTAGTAAGCGTTTCTGCTTATTTGCATGCAGGAAACCATTTAAGTATCTCATATAACATTGAATGACAGGGTTAGGACGGATAGAACACAGTACTATGCAGCAGATATTGTCAGAAAAAAAGAAATCAAAATAACAGTGCAAAACATATATACAGTAGATATTTACAATAGAAGGGTCAGGGGAGGGTAAGGCTGGGCTAGGTTTGTTTTTACCAGTTACGAGCGGCTGCCGCCTGTAGGTGGTTTTTCAGGACGATTTTAAAGGATGCTAGGGATTTATACTCCTTTAAGGCCTTTGGTAATGCGTTCCACATTTTGGTGGTATAGCAGAAGAACGAGTTTGACTCTTTGTTTGAATTGACTCTGGGTTGAACGTGATCTGTGGCGCTGCCTCTGGTGCTGTAATTGTGGACATCCTTAACGTAAACATCTTGAGGCTGTTGTGTTTTATTAATAATAATAACAATAATAATAATAATAGTTACCTACTTCCTCCAAAGGGGGAAATTCAGTATCAAACCAGCTGTTTCGCTGCCCACAAGGAGTGCATGAGCACACACATCGACATTGCTACCCTGGCCTGGAATTGAACCTGGGACAACCAGGGGCTCTGGACGGTTCCCCCAGGGACTCCCTAACCATTCAGCTAGCCGCCCCCCAAATTACTGAAGTGTGGTTATCGACGGTTAATAACAACAGAGTTATTACACGTTAATAACAAGGACGTTGTGCGTTATCGGCGGTTAATAACAAGGATGTTGAGGTGTGTTCTGCTCGTACATCCGCGTGTGTTTAATGCTCTTGATGGGAAGGAAGTGGCGGTGTGGAACTGACACGTTTACCTCACTATGTTCAGCAGCGCTGGGTCTTTATCAAGAAGATTCCTCTTAATGCAACTATAACACCTAGGCCATGGGTCTTCAACAGGGGGTCCGAGACCCCTAGGGGGTCCCCAGAGTTACTACAGGGGGTCCTCCAAATCTTTGAGTGATAGAAACCTTTTTTTCTCTTTTTTTATATTAACCACTTGAACCCTAGTGTCCATATTCTGAGAACTTTATCCAAAAATAGCAGATCTACAAGCGCGAGGCGTTGTGAGCTTGTAGATCGGCTATTTTTGGTGTAGAGGGGAAAAAGAGCATACTAAGTACAGAGTGAAAGGTCAAGTTTATTACATATTGAGTTGACGGTTCAAGTGGTTAAATATCCGAAAACACAAATTGACATGAATCCAAAATACACTATGAACATGTTGTGGGGGTCCCTGCTTCATCTCTCTCTAAACCAAGGGGTCCTCGGGCTGAAAACGTTGAAGACCCCTGACCTAGGCTAATAGAGTGGTGGAGGGTCTGCATAATAGCCAGTGTGCCAGTCCTGTCCTGCCTAGGGGTGTCACGATTATGACATTTTACATGACGATTAATTGTCACTCAAATAATTGCGATTAACGATTTAATTGTGTTTTTTGTCGTTGACAATTACATTTCTGTTCGGCTTTTAGGCTTTGAAGTTGCACATGGCGGATATGACACATAACCTAAATATACAAAGAAACGACTGACATTATTGACAACTTAAAAATGAACATTGATATAGCCGATCTACAAGCTCACAATGCGATGTGACACGTTGTGAGCTTGTGCTATTTCCACTATTTTTACTAAAAAAATATATATGAACATTTTTCAACATGGAAACGATACGCCGATTATGATAAACAATCGCGATTATGTATATGTGATATGTGATGCAGTGAGAGAGAGGGGGAGAGGAGAAACAGAGGAGAGGTAGAAAGAGAGAGAGAGAGAGGAAGGATAGACAGAACAATAACAGGGGGGGGGGGGGGGGGGGGGTGTTATTGTTTCCGCTGAGCGGTTGGTATGTGGAGGCCTTCTGTCGCCCTGGTGATGGTGAAGCGCTTCGCTGCTGCTGCTGCTGCAACGAGAGAAAACACTCAGCAGAAGTGTGTGTGTGTGTGTGTGTGTGTGTGTGTGTGTGTGTGCGCGCGTGCACGGATGCATGCTGCATGATGTGTTGTGTGTGCATGTGTTTTGTTGGTGTCTTTGCGTGCATGCATACCTGTTTGTTTGCGTGCATGTGTTGGTGTGTTTGCACAGTATGCACTATGCACGCATAAATTGTTTGTTTGCTTACATGTATAATGTGTTTGTTTTTGTTAGTGTGGTTGCATGCATGCACATGCACACCGGTTTGTCTGTTTGCGTGTGTGTCTGCGACTCTGCGGGGAAATCTCGCTCTTTCGAACGCCCGTCATTTCGACAAAGGAGCGTCGGGAGGGTTAGCGACTCTCACCCCACGGAGGTTAGGTTTAGGGTAAGTGTTAGAGTTGGGTGTCGAAAAGATGACACGTGGTAACAGCGAAACGCTCCCCGACTCTGCGCATGCATGCATATGTGTGTTTGCATGCATATGTAACGGAGGTGATCCGAACCTCCCCACCCGGCTTCGCACCCGGGTCTCCCGCGTGAAAGTCCAATATCTTAACCATCACTCCAAAGGGATATCCCTATGGAACGAGAGCAGATACTAGACTTTTGAGGCTTCAGGCTGGGGCTGCGACTCTCTCCGCCACACTCACCCCCCCTTTGACCTCCTCCTACGGGGAAGCCGGATCCGGGTCACGGCACCAATGTAACGGAGGTGATCCGAACCTCCCCACCCGACCCGGGTCTCCCGCGTGAAAGTCCAACATCTTAACCATCACTCCAAAGGGACATCCCTATGGAACGAGGGCAGATACTAGACTTTTGAGGCTTCAGGCTGGGGCTGCAGCTGCGGCTCACCACACACTGTGCAACTCACTACACATACATACAGTTTGTGTGTGTTTATTTGTTTGTGTGTGTGTTTGTGAGTGTGTTTGCATGCATGTCTGTTTGCGTGTGTGTCCGTGTATGCATGCATACGTGTTTGCATGCATATGTACAAACAGTTTGTTTGTTTGTTTGTTTGTGTGTGCGTGTGTTTGTGAGTGTGTTTGCATGCCTGCATGCATAAGTGTTAGTGTGTGTTTGAGAGGGGTGGGTGCACAAGAGAGGAAAAGACCAGAGCAAGTAAAACGGAGACAGAAATGTGCACGCTGATGCATATGTGCACATTTGCAACCTCAGCCGAGTCTGACATGACGTGTGTGTGTGTGTGTGTGTGTGTGTGTGTGTGTGTGTGTGTGTGTGTGTGTGTGTGTGTGTGTGTGTGTGTGTGTGTGTGTGTGTGTGTGTGTGTGTGTGTGTGTGTGTGTGTGTGTGTGTGTGTGTGTGTGTGTGTGTGTGCGCGCGCGCACTAGCCCTTGTTAATAGTTATCGGATCAATATGAATAGAACGTTGCAGAGGATCACACAGTGCACAATGCAATGCAACGTATTGTGAGCCATTTCAAAAATAAAAGTTGAAATACGGGGATACAACAAGGTACATGACCGACAGCAACGATACAATCATATAATCATATAACACAGGCCTGGGTATAGAATGCAGGGCTGTCACGATTATGACATTTTATATGACGATTAATTGTCACTCAAATAATTGCGATTAACGATTTAATTGTGTTTTTGTCGTTCACAATTACATTTTTGTTTGGCTTTTAGGCTTTGAAGTTGCACATGGTAGATATGACACATAACCTAAATATACAAAGACATTACTTACATATTTGACATCTTTATACTTAAAAAAAAACATTGATAGTGGAAATAGCCGATCTACAAGCTCACAACGCGTCGCATCGCAATGCGTTGGGAGCTTGTAGATCTGCTATTTCCACTATTTTTGACATATATGAACATTTTTCAACATGGAAACGATTATGACGATTATGAAAAATAATCACGATTATGTCAAATAATCGCGATTAGACGATTATGTAATAATTGTGACAGCCCTATTTGTAATAGAACCGTATCTCTTGTATCTCGCTGAACCTATGCTGTCCTTTAGCGTGTTTGCGTGCGTGTTGTTGCACAACATCGCATTCCAGGCAAAGGCATTACCGCATGTACATGTTTGTTATTGCTGTGCAATCTGCTACCTCTGCACGGCATGGCAGATTGACCTAGTTCTGTTCTGGTGCTCATCCCTGCCCTTTGTTCGTGGGATGAGTGGTGGGGGGGAGGGGGGGAGGGGGGGGGGGGGGGGCAGACAGCGAACCATATACCGTACATACAGTACATAACCTTTAATAATTGAATGTACAGTCTAGGGATGGGATGCAACTCGGTGAACCCGCCACCCATGGGACATGTCTGTCTGACAAAGCATATCGTCGTAGTCGGGTGGAAACCTTGTATGTCCAAAACCGTTCGTTTTGTATTTATCATTTTAAAAATGATCTAAAATAGTGAAAACAGCTGATCTACAAGCACACAACGCCTCGCGGTGCGAGGCGTTGTGTGCTTGTAGATCTGCTGTTTTCACTACTTTTGTGCGACGGCCTTGTGTGATGAAGCAGGGCTTTACTCAGCGAAAGAACGTACACATTTGAAACATGGAGATACAAGGTTTCCACCTGACAACGACGATATCAACATTGCCGCTGTGTTCGATAACCGATACTCATATTATCTGTATAAAAGCAAGTTAAAGTTGTGTTCATTTTGAAACACACATGCAAACGCTGAATTTGCTAACTCTTTAATTCCAACACTAGGGATGCACATTTGGTACACACGGCCATATTTTCAAATGACACATAGCATTCATTGAGTACACACAACTAAGCATTTGCTGCACACTACCAATCATTTACAAGTAACACACTGCAGTAGCAAAATTGATCGTCTAAATGGAACACATCATATGAATGACAATGACTCCTTTTGTAAAATGACTCAAGTGTCGGCCTAGTTTTTTATAGTCAAACATAAAACAGCACACAAATATGCATCCAGAAAGATTTATTTGGGTACATGATTTACAGTAGATTTAGGCATCATGCATCTGGTCAGAGCTGGGCACAAAGTAAAAAAAACATATTTTGAAAAAAATAAATAAAAAAAACATCAAAATACTTGGTCAGTACTTGGTCTAATACTGACCAGGATACTGTCACCAAGATACTATCCTGGTGACAATATCCTGGTATTTGTATCTTTGTATTTCAATTTTTTTTTGTGTACTATTTTGTGCCCATCTCTGCCTCCGGTTCCTGTCTCAATGTTCTGTTGTGCAACAACTGAACATTGTGCGTAGTGTTTAGACAATAAGGTGATGTGTAATTGATATCAGACTTGAATGTGTAGTTTTGAATAGTTGTGTGTCGTAGGTTGATACTTTGAGCTTTTACTTGAGAAGTTTGTGCAACAACTGAACATCGTGTGTAGTGTTTTGACAACAAGGTGATGTGTAATTGACATCCGAGTGTGTTTTAGGTTGATGCTTTGAGCTTTTACGTGAGAAGTGAGTGCAACAACTGAACATTGTGTGTAGTGTAAAAGTAGACATTAAGGTGATGTGTAATTGACATTAGAGTGTAAAGAAGGAAAATCTGAGTCTAATGCAGAAAAGGGAGTGTGAAGTAGTGCCAAATCTATAGGTACATGAAGTTAAGGTTGTGAGAATTGTGCAGAATTTTAGATTTTTGTGTGTTATCGTGACAATTCTGACAAACTGTAAGTGTATTGCTCCTGGGACACCTCGACACATTACCAAAGGCCCGGGAATCAAACCCGGGACCTTCAGTTTCCCAGTCGGCCCCTCTTCCCACTCAGCTATGGCCGCCCCCACAGTCACCAAGCTCCCTGTACATGGGCGTCACAAGGGGGGGGGGAGTGGGACTGAGTTACTAGGGCCCAAGGTGAAGGGACCTTCATTATTTCAAAAATAGCAGATATACAAGCTCACTGCGAGCTTGTAGATCTGCTATTTTTGAAAAGTCCTGAAAATGTGTCAAAATCTTTGAATATATGTATTTTGGAGTGAACATTTGTAACTCAAATTTTGCTTCTGGGCGGTCCCTGGAACAAAATATTTTGAGATGGGGGTCCGTGGCCAAATACATATAATTTTGGGGGTCCTTCACATGAAAAGGTTTGAGAACCACCGACATAGAAACATACGTTTTTCAAAAAACCATAGAAGGATTTGAAATATTCAAAGACATTTTCATGTGCAAGAACTGAATGAGATCTTTAACATAGAGCTTGAACTTGACCCTTTGTGTCTGATTCTGGGACTTCCTGATAATAAGATTGTCAACAAGTTCCACAAACGTCTGTTCAATCTTTTAACCTATGCTGCTAGGAAAAATATTTTATTGTCTTGGATCAATGAAGAACCGCCAAAAAAGAGAGGCTGGGATAAAATAATCATGCAGTGCATGCCTTTGGAATATCTGACTTGCCTGCTGCGCTCTACAACCGATACCTTCTATAAAATTTGGGACCCATATTTACGTTTTATTGGTCCTCAGTTAGCTGAGACCTTGACAATAGGGTTCCTTAACAGAAGTGATACTGCTAACCTTGATGGATAAGATAGGAACATCACTTTTTGTCTCTTTAACACCGTGGTTTTGTTTTTCATTTTGTGTACATAATGTATGTACATGAGTGTAATTCCATATGTATAATGTTATACTGTATATCATCTAAGGAAATGTACATTGATGCCTGTGTCCTTTGCTTTTGCAACGTGTCTGAGCTGAGCTGTCTGTCTGTCTTGTCTTTTTTGTCATAACTTTGAAAATCAATAAAAAATATTATTGAAAAAAAAAGAAAATACATTTTCATGACTTTTCAAAAATAGCAGATCTACAAGCTCGCAGCGCGGCACTCGGTGCCGCGCTGTGAGCTTGTATATCTGCTATTTTTCAATAGTTAAAGCACAAAACAACGCAGTGTACCCTGCAGAGCCCAGAATTTGGTGCGACCCTGTATATTTAGAATTTGTACATTCATCGGCCTTAAACTACGGAACTCCCAAACACTAGTTGGACAGAATGTCGCCCCAAGACTGTCACAGTTGCACAAAAACGTCTGAATCGATAATAGAAACTAGTGTTGATCCGAGGCTACTGTAATTCCATATCGCGGCCACGGCTTATTCACAAACACAGAGAACGGAGCAGGGGCTGTGTGATTATATTTTAGCTTAGCAGCGTATCACATCATCCACTGTGATGCTCTGAAAACCTTCTGAGCTTTGTGTCAAATCCACACTGCCTGCCTCCCGCTTGGGGGGGGGGGGGGGGTGAACAGACGCAAAGGTGGTGGTGCTGGTAAGGGGGGGGGATTAGTCCAGTCACATGTTGTGACGGAGCTTAAAACCTGTCGGGGGAGGGGGCAGGGGGAGAGGATAGAACTGGACGCTCTACTGTGGACAAAATCTAATATCGTCCGTTTCTTTCACCGCGAATACATTGATATATCGATGTTGTTATAATAGCGTTGATAATGTCGATTGTGATGATAACCCTCCCCCCAAAAAGAAAAAAGCTAAACTGCAGACTCGTCGCATAGTGGCTTGCATTGCCACTGCCCTCACGATTCAATTCAGTTACGACTCACAAAGTAACGATTCAATTTGATTCTGCGATGCGTCGCGATGCGCCATACTTTTCTATATTGCTGCACAACATTACGTGGCACATTTTTCACCATATATGTTACACCAGTAAGACGCCTAAGAGCGAGGTCGCACAGGACGGAATTCGCACAGGATGGAATTCATTTGCAAGTGTGAATCGAATTGCGGTTGGTTGTTTAAGTTGGACCAAAATGTGGACACAATATTCTCCCAAATATGGATATGACTGACGTCTGACATCATAGATGTCTTATGTTATAGACCACATGAGACTCACACAATATGTCCATATATGGGCATTCCAAACTATGGGCTTAATATTGATGACATCAGGGATCTCCATATATGGGCATACAAGGACGGAATGTGATGTCACTATGTGATGTCACACCAATGTGATGTCATAGGTCAGCTATAGAGAATCTCCATATGTATTTCTGGTCCACGTTACACTGATAAAAACCTAGATGCGCGCGCAGGTCGGTACCAAATAAGCCAATGAAACCAGCGCTCCCCAAAACAACAGGTTTGGGGATTGGTGGGAATTGATTACATAATACAGTCACCTGTGCATTTAGTCTCAATGTTTGTAAACAAGAAACGGGTCTATATGGGCATACAAGGGACAAGAGAGTCGCTTCTTTTTGTGCTTGTTTTGCTAGACCTGGTTGCTTGTTTCTCTCACAAAATCCGCCATGGCTGACATTTATGGAGGAACCACAGGGTAGGTGATGGTGTGACAGTGATAGATGTGACATCCCGTATGGTATACACCAGATGATGTGTCAGCAAAGCTGACGGGATTATCTAAAACCTCAGCCACCCCAACATGGGCCGTTTAAGCTGTTAGTCACCGTCTGGCGGTAAAGTGGAAGAGTACCACCGCCTTAAGGTCCTGGCAGGCTGGGGGACAGCTGCTGCTTCTTCCTTTTTATCTTTTTTTTAATGTTGTACAAAAAATTAAGTGGCCCTTTTTCTCCGCAGTTTAGTCGTTACTTCCTCCCCGCACACTTGTTCTTCCCGATTTTAGACCTGGAACGAAATTGTGTAACTCTAGATTTTAACCACTTTAACTGTTATGTAATGCTTTAATAGCAGTACCGAGTGCCGCGCTGCGAGCTTGTACTCTATATCTCTATGTCTTCTAAATCCTCCTAGGGTTTTGAAAAAAACAAACAAACATGTTTCTACGTCAGTGGTTCTCAATCTTTTTCATGTCAAGGACCCCCAAAATTACATGTATTTGGCTGCGGACCCCCATCTCAAAATATGTTGTGAATAAAGCTACGCTCACACTGATGTGTGTGTGTGTGCGTGCGTGCGTGCGTGCGTGCGTGCGTGCGTGCATGCGTGTTTGTGTGTGTGTGTACACACAGGGACAGTGACGGTCGATACACTCTCACACACACACACACACACACACACACACACACACACACACACACACACACACACACACACACACACACACACACACACACACACACACATATTGACTAACATTATTCCCAGAGGTCACGGCCCCCCCAGGACAGGGTGTAATATATCGTATGTCCAATGACACAATTTATTTAGGGAGGAGGCTCTCTGTCGCTGTGGGAGTCCACACTGCATGTCTTCTGGTCTGGAGGAAATGGAGGGTGACTGGGGAGGGGCGTAGTGCTGGGCAATCAACCCACAATATAACCAAACCAATATTTACAATGTACAATTCAGACATTTACAATTTAGGCATTTAGTAGACGCTTTTTATCCAGGGGTCTTCAACACGGGGTCCGGGACCCCTAGGGGGTCCTCAGAGTTACTACAGGGGGTCCTCCAAATCTTTGAGTGATAGAATGTTTTTTTTTTCTACTTTTTTATATTAACCACTTGAACCCCAGTGTCTATATTCTGAGAACTCTCTCCAAAAATAGCAGATCTACAAGCTCACAACGCCTCGCGTGAGCTTGTAGATCGGCTATTTTCGGCAAAGAGCTTTGGTGTAGAGGGGAAAAATGAGCAGACTAAGTACAGAGTGAAAGGTCAAGTTTATTAACTCATTCGGAGTTTACGGCCGTGAAGCCCGTAAATTTCTCTATGTCTTTCACTGCTGGCTTCTCCTACCTGTTAACGTAGGCTCTCATCCAGTTCCCATCGTGCGTGATCGGACACTGCTATGCGTCGTGTGTTCGCGTATTTCCATCAGCTTCTCAAATCCTTTTAGATTTTTACAATTGATCAATAAGTTCTCCGTCTGTAAGCCGCGGAGTTTAAACAGTAAGGTAACGGGCCAAAATAGACGACGGACCATCGGCTTCCGGTTTAGGGGCTCAATGCTAACGGGTCCGCCCAATAATGTGTCCGTGTAGAAACCGATCACGGAGCATTAGTTCCGGCCTATTTTAGTTTCGCTTCGATAAAAAAATGTTTTTTAATTAATTTTTATTACATTTACGGGTTCTACGGGCATGGCAGAGAAGGGGTACAAAGGGGTATTTTGGTGGCAGAGCTTGAGTTAAGTATTGATGGTCCAAGTGGTTGAATATCTGAAAACACAAATTGACATGAATCCAAAATACACTGATGATTGTGCTGTCAAACGATGAAACTAAATGGAATCTATGATAAGGTTGTGGGGGTCCCTGCTTCATCTCTAAGGGGTCTAAGGGGTCCTTGGCCTGAAAACGTTGAAGACCCCTGTTTTAATCCAAAGCGATTTACAATAAGCAGTTATTATTTTGGGGGGTCGCGGCCTCCTGAAAAGGTTGAGAACCACTGCTCTAGTAGAGGCGAGGAGTCTGGGGAGCGAGCGTTCAGGAGGACAGCTGTGGCAGGGAACCAGAACCAGATGAGAAATCCCAGCTATGCACAGCAACAATACTGAGATCCCTCCTAAACCACACAAACACACCATCACAGACCAGACCTGGAACCCAAGCCGCCACCACCGTCTGCAGGGGTGTCGCACCAAATTCCGGGCCCTGGGTATACTTTAACTATTGAAACAATAGCAGATATACAAGCTCACAGCGCGGCACCGAGTGCCGCACTGCGAGCTTGTAGATCTGCTATTTTTGAAAAATCGTGAAAATTAGCGCAAGTCTTTGAATGTTTCAAATCCTTCTAAGGTTTTTTGAAAAACCCATGTTTCCATGTCAGTGGTGCTCGAACTTTTTCATTTGAAGGACCCCAAAATGGCCACGGACCCCCATCTCAACAAATTTACTTCCAGGGACCTCCCAGAAGCAACATTTTAGTTACAAATGTTCTTTTAAAAAGTACATAGGCTACAGTATATTCAAAGCTTTGCACACATTTTCACAACTTTTAAAAAATAGCAGATCTACAAGCTCGCTGTGCGGCACTTGCGCTGAGAGCTTGTAGATCTGCTATTTTTCAATAGCTAAAGTATAAAATAATGAAGGCCCCTCCACCTTGGTCCCTAGTAAAGCCCTTTGCACACAGGACAGTTGCGTTTTTTTCGTTTGCTGCATGAATAAAATGCATTGGATTTGGTGTGCAATGCTGTGCGGAATCGGCGCTGCGGATCCCAAGAGGAGTCATAAAAGTAGTGATGAGTTTTTTACCGCATGCGACAAGACGCACAAATCGAACTGGGTTCGATCGAGAAAAAGACGCACGACCGCAGCCACTCGTCGCACGGCCAATTCGGATCCGGTGTGCATGAGGTCTTAGAGAATCATTGTTTTCTTTTTAAAAAGTGAAACTGTCCGTTTTATCCGTACGGATAAACGCGCCTGTGTGCAAAGGGCTTAACTCAGTCCCCAAAAGTGAGTACTTTTTCCACCACTAGTTAAGAGCGCGTCCTATAGCCTGCTAGGTTTTAGTACAATGTTGTTGTTGTAATTTTGTTTGTTTTTTTCCAATGTCTCAGAGGTACACCCCATAGATTTGAGGTTTCCGGTTGACCGTTGAAACAGTGGAATATGTACAGTATACCGCAACATAGCAGTGTTTGTCGCACACGTGTTTGCATTGGTAGAAGAACTATAGTGAAGTTGACCGAGGAAAACGCAGAGCAAAACAACCAATGGATGCTCAATGGAGACAAAAGGTTTACAACGTAGACTGATGCTGCTTCGAGGGTCAACGGGGGAACCAGTGACGAGAAAGGAGGAAAGATCCGAGCAGTAATAAAAACAAAACGTAAAATCAAAGTACTTTAATTTCCATTACAAACCACTGTAACAGACATTAGCACTTAGATTTTCCTCTCAAAAACATCCTCTGTAAAATTTAAGTACTCTAATCATTAGAGTACTTAAATTTAAGTACTCTAATCATTAGAGTACTTAAGTTTTACAGAGTCTAATGTCTATAGATAGACGTCCTCTCCTCTAGTCCTTTTTGTCTCCACCAGCCGAAGGCCTGGGGGAGAGTATGTTTTCGTCTCCGTCCGTCCGTGCGTCCGTCCGTCCGTCCGTCCGTGCGTGCGTCCTCGCAGTTTGTTACCAGCTAATCTCAGTCGCCGTTGGCCTGGTCGCTGCCAAAATGAGCACACACACTCCCTGGATGCCAATTCAGAACCTCTGACCCACATTTTTTAAATGGGCCTGTTCTAGCGCCACCATGAGGCCGATGTTTGCAAAACACATATCTGTACACTACTCTTACATATTTTGTCCAAAAATCCTACGAATCGATAGGCAGTATCTCGACAGTCATGTGATTGACATGGATCTGTCCAATGTAGCATATTCCATCCTGATTGGCTAAGATTGGCTTCCAAAGTTTGTAGGATTGAGCCGTTTTGACCCCTCCCCCCCCCCACCCCCCACCCTGACGAGCACTATGAGTTGAGGCATTTTGTATAACACGGTTCTATTGTGAAAATAGCCGATCTACCGGTAAATGCTCTATGAGCATGAGGATCTGCAATTTTCACAATGTCTGCCTCTAATATTTGACAATTTGTCATTTTAGAGGTATTAAAAAGTCCTTAAATTGTCACTTTAGAAATGAGATGAGAAGATACCCTCTATAATACACTTAAATGTTATGTTGGTTTGTTTACTGTTTAGGGATGTTGCACATTAAGTTACTCATCTGGGGACACCCCAAAATAATGTCCCGACCCACAGGTTGAGGACCACTGCCACAGAGCGTGTAGTGTTTGTCGCACAGTGTGTTGCATCGGTGGAACTGGAACCAGTGGCGATGACAGTCTTCTCATGACACCGAGTAAACAGGACGAGACTGGAGGATTAGCTCAGCAAAAAAAACACATGCTCCCACGGAGTAAGGTTGCAGGCCGGTGGTGGGTGGGTGGGTGTGTGTGTGTGTGTGTGTGTGTGTGTGTGTGTGTGTGTGTGTGTGTGTGTGTGTGTGTGTGTGTGTGTGTGTGTGTGTGTGTGTGTGTGTGTGTGTGTGTGTGTGTGTGTGTGTGTGTGTGTGTGTGTGCAGGGGCGTCACAAGGGGGGTGGGGTTGGGGGGGTAGTGGGACTGAGTTACTAGGGCCCAAGGTGGAGGGGCCTTAATTATTTTATACTTTAGCTATTGAAAAATAGCAGATATAGAAGCGCACCGAGTGCCGCGCTGCGAGCTTGTAGATCTGCTATATCTGAAAAGTCGTGAAAATGTGTGCAAAAAAATCTTTGAATGTATGTATTTTTTAAGCGAACATTTGTAACTCAAATTTAGCTTCTGGGGGGTCCCTGGAACGAAATGTTTTGAGATGTGGGGTCAGTGGCCAAATACATATCATTTTGGGGGTCCTTCACATGAAAAGCACCACTTTGTGAGCACCACTGATATACAAGCTCCACTGATATACAAGCTCACAGCGCGGCAATCTGTATTTTTCAATAGTTAAAGCACAAAATAATGCGTTCCCAGTCCAAATAGGTTAAACCCCCTCCCCCTTTGAAGAACATTCATGGGGGGCCCGCAGTGAATCCTTGTACCTAGGGCCCAGAATTTGGTGCGACACCCCTGTGTGTCTGTGTGTGTGTGTGTGTGTGTGTGTGCGTGCGCATGTGTGTCTCTGAGAGAGAGAGATAGAGTGTGTGTGTGTCGGTCTGTGTGTAATAAAACCACATCACACCGCGATATAGGGAGGGAGAGGCAGGAAGTACTGGGGTGCACACAGGCCAGTATGTGTACTGTGTGTGTGTGTGTGTGTGTGTGTGTGTGTGTGTGTGTGTGTGTGTGTGTGTGTGTGTGTGTGTGTGTGTGTGTGTGTGTGTGTGTGTGTGTGTGTGTGTGTGTGTGTGTGTGTGTGTGTGTGTGTGTGTGTGTGTGTGCGCGTGTGCGTGTGTGCGCGCGCACATGCGCGTGTTCTCATCGGCAGGATGTGAGCTAGCTTGCGGTCAGCCTTCCTCTAGCCCGACCCGTCTCTTCTCTCTCCTCCTCCTCATCATCATCGCGCTCATAGCGTACAGTAATTGCGTCAGTATGTCTGTACAGGAAACAGTCAGAGAGGAGAGTGTTGGCCAGTGATATGTTCATGGATTGAAGTTCTCGGTCGACTGGTGTCAGTCAGTTTGGGTGACTTGCATGTCGTGCCAAGCCAATCTGAGAGCTTGGCTGTTTTCGGTTATTATTTTGATTTCATTAAGGGTCCCCATTAGGTGGCGCCATAGCAACCAGCTAGTCCACACAACAAACATACAAACAAATCGTCGTTGTATGTGAAAACCGTTAGTTTTAGCATTTTTCATTTTAAAAATGATTTAAACTAGTGAAAACAGCCGATCTACAAGCACACAACGCCTCGCACCGCGAGGCGTTGTGTGCTTGTAGATCTGCTGTTTTCACTACTTTTGTGCGATGGCCTTGTATGATGAAGCAGGGCTTTACTTTGCGAAAAAACATACAAATTTGAAACTTGGAGATACAAGGTTTCCGCCCGGCAACGGCGAAATGAAAAATGATTAAATGTCGGTACTCAGTCAATGATACACACAATACACAATGAAACGAACAAATGAGATAGGATGAACACTTGGAGGTGTTGACATTATTTCGAGTTTTTGTCAGTCAAAGATGCACACATTGTCGTCCCTTGCAGCACGTATTGAGCCGATCACACATGTCACACGTGTCTCATTGTTTCACTCTCAAAAAGCGCCTGCAATGCAGTGCATTTGAATCTACATTGCGGTGCACATCATGGGGTGATCACTGCTTGCCTCCTGTGAATTGTTTTATTTAAATTTGTGTTTATTTCTTTGCTGAGTGAGGTCAGCAGACCAAGTGATGTGAGTGAGATGAAAAGAAACTGGGTGAAATGTGCCAATCTCAACAGGGGACCTAAATCTGTGAGAAAGATAGGGGAGGCTGTTGATTATTGTGTTATATACAGTAGTCTGTGTTGTGCTGTGTCTGCAGTTATGCAATATGGATGATTGGTGACTGTAATTATTCTTCCAATAATATTAGATTCTAAAAGTAGCTTTCTCACTTTTTCAGGTTGGAAGGGTAGCAGTATAATACTGTATAATGTGTAATATAACGTATTACTGAACTCTTCCTGAGTGACGTTCCCAACACTGTTGTTGTCTCCACCAGCCGAAGGCTGAGGGAGAGTATGTTTTCCCCTCCGTCCGTCCGTCCGTGCGTCCGTGCGTCCGTCCGTGCGTCCTCGCAGTTTGTGAACAGCTAATCTCAGTCACCGTTGGCCCGATCGCTGCCAAACTGAGCACACACACTCCCTGGATGCCAATCTAGAACCTCTGCCCCACATTTTTCAAATCAGCCTCATGGTGGCGCTATAACAGGCCGATTTGTGTGGCCTGGTTGTTACCAGCTAATCTCCGGTGCCGTTGGCCCGATCGCTGCCAAACTGAGCACACACACTCCCTGGATGCTAATTCAGAACCTCTGCCCCACATTTTTTAAATCAGCCTCATGGTGGCGCTATAACAGGCCGATTTGTGTGGCCTGGTGGAGACCTGTGCTTGGAAGAGCACTGCTTCTAGTTTGTTGTGATGGACTGTGTTTGCAGAGATTCTGACCTTAACCTCTTAAACCCAGTATAATTAGTTGACTGGGACTGCGGTCTCTCAGAGCTCTAGGTTTGCTATTTCTGGCAAATGTTTTGCCTCAGAATAGGGATGCTAGCCTAGGGTCGTTGTGAATAAATGTCAGTGTGGTATCGGAGCAGGCTTTATTAAGGTGGCATATTATGCTGTATTAAGGTGGTATAATGATATAAGGACCTGGAGTCTATGGTTTTATTGTGCCTTTTTTTATCCCTGACGGGTTGTCTCAGTGAATTTATATTTCATGTACTTCTCTTTCTTTAACAGGGAGGAAAACTAGACAGAGACAGAGAGGTGTGTGTGTGTGTGTGTGTGTGTGTGTGTGTGTGTGTGCACGTGTGTGCGTGTGTGCATGTGTGTGTGCGCGTGTGTGCGTGTGTGTGCGCGTGTGTGGGTGTGTGCGCGTGTGTGTTGTGCTCTTGATTTTGAAGTCATTATTTCTGTGTACAAGCCAAGTCAAAGATAACTAGTCCAGCACAATGTTCCCTAATGAACCCCACACACACACACACACACACACACACACACACACACACACACACACACACACACACACACACACACACACACACACACCAAGGTTGTCACTTTAGCGGTGACATGACTTAAGACTTATACTGTAGGTTCTGTGGCTGCTAATAAGGGACTATTTTAAAACGTGTCACTGTCACTAAAGCCTCATGCTGTATAGTCCAGCAGTGTGACCGCTCCGTCACAGGTCATAGCTGAGTGGGTAGAGAGACTGTAGCTGAGTGGGTAGAGAAACTGTAGCTGAGTGGGTAGAGAAACCGTAGCTGAGTGGGTAGAGAGACTGTAGCTGAGTGGGTAGAGAAACCGTAGCTGAGTGGAAGTGGCAGAAGTGCTACAATTAAGGGAATTTACGTCATGCGGTGCAGGTCTGTTTACATCCCCCGGTGAAACAAACCATAGCTCTATGGACTAGACCAGGGTTCTCCAATAGGCGGCCCGTGGGCCATTTGCGGCCCGTGGGGGGCTACCCACACCAACCCCAGTAATAATGGTGGTATAAGAGCAGCAACAACACTAGTATATCGTCGTTGTCGGGTGGAAACCTCGTATCTCCAAATTTGTACGTTCTTTCGCAAAGCAAAGCCCTGCTTCATCATTCAAGGCCGTCTCACAAAAGTAGTGAAACCGATCTACAAACACATAACGCCTCGCGGTGCGAGGCGTTGTGTGCTTGTAGATCTTAAAATCATTTTTAAAATGATAAATGCAAAACGAACGGTTTTGGACATACAAGATTTTCACCCGACAACGACGATATCTGAACTGTCGCTGGAGTAGCGGGAACACCACCGTCACCCCCTGCAATGTTGTGGCCCTCGGCTTGGTAACCTAGACATGATTCGGCCCTTGGGGAAAACTAATTGGGGAACCTTGGACTAAACCAGTGGTTCTCAAACGTTTTGGGCTTCAGTATCCCCTTTTCCTGATTGCTGAAACCAATTACCCCCTTTAATCGACAACAGCATTTTGATTAGAAAATACTGACATCAAATGTCCAGTTTTTATGTCAATATGTTGAAAATAAAAGTTAGTAGTCTGTTGTTTTCTATTCAGTAACAGTTGTGCTAGTCAAAATTAGTATTTAATTTGGTTTAAAGCTTTACAGAGCAGCACGTTCACATACTGTATATGTGTCAATGTTTTATAATTAAACATAACAGTAAAATAAATGTTTACACTTTCACTAGGGGTAGGCCTACATGTACCCCCATTTGAGAAACACTGGACTAGACCATTAGCTCTTAACTATTAAAGAAGTTCCTACTATTAAAACTATTAAAGAAGAATCTACTTCTTGACCGGGACGGACCGGGAATAGATTTTCAGGAACACTGCACTGTGATTGGTCGAAAAAAGACAACTTCCGGGGAAAGGTCACACGGCCGAAGTCCCACCTTCCTATGCACTCTCTGCCTCATGTTGTAACCAGGCTTTTCCCTTCGCAGATGGGGAAGTCTCGCTCTTTCGACGAGTCATTCTTTCGACTATGAGCGTCGGCAGGTTAGCTACTCACCCGCGTCACGGTTACTGAGGTCAGGGTTTGGGTTAGGTTTAGGCATAGAGGTTAACATTCACTCGCGTCGGCAGGTTAGCATTTCACCAGGTTAACATTCACCTGTGTCGAAAGAATGAACCGCCGAACAGATGTCGCAATATCGACAGACAATTGAACAAAATTAACAATTTAACTGATTAAAAATGACTAGTTTGTGGTTTATAGTCTGGCAAATCCAAAAATATCTATATTAACTCATTCTGGGCGCTCCCCGTAGAAACCGTAGATTTCCCGCTGTACCGCGGTGCCATGCCCGTCGATCCCGGAAGTTTAATTAGCTTTAATCATTATGAAAGGATTAAAAATATTATCGCAGATTTTCGCTGATTCTGGCTCTTTAGGCCCGCCCCCCTAACTGTATCCGGTCATTTCCGGTCTGGACCGGATCTAGCTTTCCGTATCCGGTCTGAGCCTGGGCCATAGTCCCGCCTCCGTTGGTTTACAGTGTAACAGAAGAGAAAGCTACTCGGCGATGGAACACTCGTTTTTCAATCGGATTTTTGCGTTTGGAAACTTTGATCCAGTCTCTACACGCCTGGATTATGATCCCCGCACATATCATGCGTTTTGTGCGCGAACGTGTCCACTTGTTACCATAGCGCACAGTTGGCTTTTTTCAATGTTTTTTCATGTAAACACTGGCGGATAAGCAGGGATACAGCGTGGCAACGGATATGTCTATTTCAATGGGGTTTTTTTTATTCGAAAGCTTGTCACCGAGTCTACAGTCTACTAGATGAGTCGCGCACAGATTGTGCACGATGCGTGCGCGTGTGCCCACGTTAAAAGGTAAGGACAATTTGGCAGCTGCTTACTACAGCTATGTTTAAAATGGCAGCAAAATTGTTAAAAAAATATATATGGACTTAGACTGTTATTCGTCTCAGGTACTCAAGCATTTGAGCACAACGTGCACAGAGGATGCTCACTTGGCTGGTGTTTGAGCACCATGCGTTTTAATCTCCACCCCTCCAGCCAGTCTCTCATCACTTCCCCCCACCGCCCCCATGAAGTCCCATCACCCAACCACATGTGGTTGTGGTTTGACATGGTACGCCAGGTTGCTATAGCGACCAGGGCGGACGAGGCCGTTTCCCACCAAGGCGATGTGAAGCGATAACGACAACGATGTTAACACCTGTCGTAGTCACTAGCGAGACAAATTGCCAGTTCAAACAGCTCATTTCCAGCACGCCAGGGCAGACTTTGTTTATTCATTTATTTACTGTAGCCAGTCTATTTTTTGTCCCCTCACATTTTAGTCGTTGTACCAATTCATTCTTCCCACTGCTCGTACACTGCTGTCGTATACCAGGGGTTCCCAAACTTTTTTGAGTCAGGGCACCCCATGAATATTTTTTTTATTCCGAGGGCACCCCTACATTATGATTTTCACTCCCAGCACCTTATATTTATAGCATATCGTCGTTGTCGGGTGGAAACCTTGTATGTCCAAAACTGTTTTATATTTATCATCTATAAAATGTACTAAATGCACTAAACTAGTGAAAACAGCAGATCTACAAGCACACAACGCCTCGCATCGCGAGGCATTGTGTGCTTGTAGATCGGCTGTTTTCACAAGTTTTGTGCAACAGTCTTGTATGATGAAGCAGGGCTTTGCTTTACCAAAAGACGTACACATTTGAAACTTGGAGATACAAGGTTTCTGCCCGACAGTGACAATACTTGAGTGATTATGTTGCGAGGAAAACATTGAGATAATAGCCATTTTGGTTAAGTTTAAAATGATAATAAATATTTTTTCAAGTGTCCAAATAAATTCCAAATATTATCAAATGATCTCGCAGCACCCCTGGACTGCCGTCGCGGCACCCCAGGGTGCCCCGTCACCCACTTTGAAAACCCCTGTCATAAACTACTGGAGATCACCTGCCAGTGAGTGAGGAGCCCCCACCGTGAGGACGTGGGACCTCCATCCTACTGTAGCAGCCATCCCGCCCTTACCCTGTTCTCACTCCTCCAATAAAAAATAAATAAAAAAAACGTTACTGGAGCATCAAATCGTACAACACTCGTTTCAGTAATACAGGGTTCCCACGGTCATGAAATTCCTGGAAATATTTTGAAATTAGAAAAATATTTCTCCAGTACTGGAAATTTTTTGGAATTGATCAAGGGTCCTGGAAGGTCCTGGAATAATATCTATGCATTGTCTTTGGTTATTGATGTTGTTAATACCTCTGAAATGACAAATTAAACATTGGTCAAATTGTCAAATATTAGAGGCAGAAATTGTCAAAATAGCTGATCTACATGCTCACAACGCTTCGCAACGTGAGGCGTTGTGTAGATCGGCTATAGATCGTCTATAGATCGGCTGTAGATCGGCTATTTTCACAATAAAACCGTGTTATACAAAATTCCTCTACTCTTAGTGCTCGTCAGGGTGCCGGGTCCCCAGTTCAAATATGATTATTTCGTGGGTCACGGCCAGGAAAGGTTGAGAACCACTGGCACACACTACCTGTCTTTGGGCATTGCACTTAGGAGTAAGCGACTCCTTATTGAGCTGAATTATTGTTATATAGTCCTGGAAATCGGGAAAAGCTTTGGAAAAGCTTTGGAAATGAATTGGTAAAGATGTGTGGGAAGTTGGGAACCCTGGTAATAGTTCTTTTGCTTAGGCAGTCAGCTTGCTCAGCGACGGGTTGAAACATAGGTAAACATATAGGCACTGTACGCACTTTTAAACTGTACACTGTATGGTATTGTATGTTGTGTTTGTTGGGACTTGGTTTGTGTGGCCTGCATGGTATGTGTGGGTCCACACTCTTGTCAGTCACTGTGACCATGTCTTTGTGTAATACGGCTGAGAGTAGTGCTCTTGACACAAGCATTTCATTGTATATGTACGGATATGGATATGTGTGACAATAAACCTGAACCTGTACACCTCCCACTCAACATTCCCAGCTGACAGGCTCCGTCCCCAGCCTGTATAGTGCGTGCAGTGAGGGCGTTTGAAGCATCCGTAAGACTGCCGGAAGTAGCTCCATTGGCACCAAAAAAGAGGCCAGTGTTAAGCACCGAGCAGGCGGACTAGGCCAGGGTACGCAGTAGTATTAGCATTAGCATACGTATGCGCAGTAGCGTTTAACTGCCGTCCCAAGTTTGACCACCAGGTGAAGGCCGCTTTTAACCTTCTACTGTGTTTCTGGGGGCTTGATATTATCCCACAGACATTCGCTGACCAGCTTTGCCATGTCCGGTTATCATAAGTGACTTTGGCCTTCTTAAGGTCACTCGTAAATGTTGGTAGATGCAGGTTGCGGTTTTTGGGGCTTGTTTCTAAAGTGGAGTTGCTTATTTGGGCTGGTTTCCCAAGTTAAAGTATAAAAATGAAGTGACAGCTACAGTGTGTGCTGCAAATGTTCTGTCGCTCATTTCACAACAACAACAACAACAACACAGACAGAGACAGACAAAAAGAGAGAAGGAAAAGACAATGCCCCGTAGAAACGCTATGGCAGCGCAAAGGTTAACGAGCCAATTAAAATAGCCGAATATCAAAGAACGGTAGCTTCTAAAAATAGGATGAAACACGTTGTTGGCGCTTGTCAAAGAAAAGACGAGCACCAACAACGAATGAGTCGTTGAGACTACACTACAGTACATGCTGTCTGTCACAGACAACATTGTTGTTTAAACCAGTGGTTCTCAAACATTTTCAGGGCAAGGAGCCCCACATTAATATGTATTTGTCCACAGATCTCCATCTGAAAACATTTTGTGCCAAGACTCTCCCCAAGACTTAAAAAAAAAGCACATCTACAAGCTCGCGTTGTGAGCTTGTAGATTATTTGTCTATTTCCGCCATCGCCGAAATTGAATTTAAGTAATTATGGGTCCTGGTTAGGTTTTTAATATTATGGTCACCCTACACAGAGCATGTACTGTAGTGTAGTCTCAGCGACTCATTTGTCGTTGGTGCTCGTCTTTTCTTTGACGAGCGTCAACAACGCGTTTCATCCTCTTTTTAGAATTTCCTGTTCTTTGATGTTCGGCTATTTTAATCATTAGCTCGTTAACCTTTGCACTGCCGTAGCGTTTCTCTGCGGCATTGTCAATGGCGTCAGTTCAGCAAAAGCTAAGGTATGGCAACATGAATGGTGTCTTGCACGTGCGCCATGTCATGTTGCCATACCTTAGCAACAGGCATGATGAAGACGCACATTTAGGCCATGGCTACACGGAGCTGGATTTTTCATATATCCTGGTTTTTCAGATATCCACATAGAAAAATATCTATGTCCACACGACAAAGATATCTAGGTCTAAAATAATCTGATTCCCCAGACCTCCACTAGGGGGACAAGCACACACACAGTAAAGTCTTCAGAGATATCCGGGTTCCATGTCTACACGGATCCAGATATCCAGATATTTTTCAATGTCTCCACTTATTTATCCGGATTGAAAAATATCCAGATTCACTGCCAAAATATCCAGCTTTGTGTGGCTGCAAGCCCCAACAGCACCAAAAAATGTCTAGATTCACAAATATCCAGCTCCGTGTAGCCATGGCCTAAATTTGGCAGCTGCCATACCTTGCCATTCCCAATTGACACCTCTGGGCATTGTGTTTTCTTTCTCTTTTTTTTTGTCTGTGTCTGTGTCTGTGTCTGTGTCTGTGTCTGTGAGCGACAGAACATTTGCAGCATGGACATTTTTTTCAAAAATCTAAAATTACACAGATACTTCTCCAGTTTAAATGGGATAAACTAAAGGCTATGTCACTACATTTTCAGTGGCACATCATCAACATCAAATAGCACAGCAGAGATGGGTTTTGAGTGCAGCCCTGAAGCCAGCCAGTCACCCCAGATAAACTGTAGTTTCTGTAGTTTCTGCACGTACGTGCACACATGATTTAGTCATTTGGAGGGGGGATAAATGGTGTGAGGACTCGGGAGCCGAGAGGAGAGGAGAGATGCTGAGCAGATGCAAGGAGGAGGTTATCATCACTTATCGTTGTACCTTTGTTCTTGTTTCTTATTGTAACATTGGAGAGACTTGACATCTTGCATTGTAATCTGAACAGTGACATCAACGTCCGTGATTGTAATTACAGAGAGAGATGAATGGCTGAGCCAGGCGGAACAGAATAGATCACTGAATATACATCATTTACTATCAGTTAGTTTATGAATTACTCCAGGATGTACAGTAGGTCTCAAAGTGGGGTCTGGGGGTCCCACTTCGTGCCGCGCTGTGACCTTGTATGTACATCTGCCATTTTTGTGACATCGTGGAAATTTGAGATGGGGATCCGCAGCCAAGATACATATCATTTTGGGGGTTCATTTTATTAAGATTTGTTTTTGGGCTTTTATGCCTTTATTGATAGGACAGTAGACTGACAGGAAATGGGGGGGAGAGATGGGGAGTGACATGTGGAAATGTCGTCCGGATCGGGAATCAAACCAGCGACGCCGCGAGGCATCCATGCCTATGTGGCAATGCCTAAGTGGTATGCACCTGGACCAGTAGGCCAGCGGGCGCCCCGATTTTGGGGGTTCCTTGACAAGAAAAAATGTGAGAACCACTGGGGTAGATACCGTCTATCAACAGCGAGTATAAGGGGTGGACGGAACGCTCGTCACTTTTCTAAAGTGGTCGAAAAAGTCACAATCGACGTCCAGTTGTGCAATGCCAGTATCAGTCTGTGTTGTCATTACTATTGCAGACAGACAGCCATGGTGGCGACACTGTTTATTATCAGTGATGTCAGCATGCTCATCTCCAAATTTGGGCATTGTTTCAAGTACAGTACTTGAGTAAATGGACTTAGTTACTTCGCCCCACTGCTTTTCGCTGCATGTCTGTCACAGAAGATGATTGTTTCGGTGAGCCTCAAAAGTATCATTGCTGGCAGGCGGGCCATTTTATAAAGGGCTCTTGAAACCAATTTGACCCCCTGCCAGTTCCTCTTCACAATCTTGTCCGAAATCAATTCTCACCGTGTGGCAGCTGTCCTTGGGTCGGGCTGTTCCCCTTCCCCCGGGTGTTTATGGGGTGTCGCACCAAATTCTGGGCCCTGGGCTGCAGGATGAAATGACTAAGGTTGCTGTGTAAAATTGTGAGGGGGCACATATTTTTTATATAGGCTAGTAATAATGAACATTCTTTTTATTATCTATAATACCTACAACAGATACTATTTTTTGGGAGCTGAAATAACAGCCGCTGCTACTGCGCTGTGGTTTAGGTGATTTTAAATTGCGGAATAGAAGGGAGTTGCGCTGTTGCACCAGCTGTGGATAATAATAATCAGATAATTATTATAGGGGGCAACTGTGTTTCAATACTGTTATTGTAATCTCTATGACAATAATAATATTCAGACAGTATGTGTGTTGTTTTTGATATTTTCTTGACTTTACATAGAATATAAACTGAGGGGGCACAACTTGCAACTGAGAGTGCAATGCCCCAGCAGGCCCCCCCGTAGCGCCGGGCCTGGCCCTGGGTACAAGGATTCACTCACATTTTGTGCTTTAACTATTGAAAAATAGCAGATATACAAGCTCACAGCGCGGCACAGAGTGCAGTTCACACATCCTGGATGTTGCGCGGCATAGCTCAGGGGTAGAGAAACCGTTGTTAGAGCACGTAGGGTTGCCTAAGGTTTCCCAGTTCGAATCCGGGCTCCCCCTGAGTTAATGTCGAAGAGTCCTTGAGCAAGACTCTGAACCCCTAGTTGTTCCCGGTGAGCAGGTTGGTGCCTTGCCTGGTTTCCTCCGCCATCGTGAATGTGTGTGAATTAAGCAATATTAACAGGAGAGGCTACGGAGGCTTATCTGGCTACTGTCGTGCCAGATAACCGTGATAATGCAGACCCTCGAGTGTAATATTGCGATTATACAACTGTTGCCCTTAAAAAAAAACATGTCAACTTCATTTCATTGTAATTAAGATATTCGATAAGAATTTGTAATTTTTTAATGCCACATTTAGCTACTATGTCCCTGAACGTCACATGAAAACCGCTAGCCTAGCCGCCAAGCATAGTGTGGGGAGAGAGGAGCGCTTGCTGTCTTTCGTGACCAACGCAGCTGATTTCTTTACTTGATGAGAGACTCGTTATATGCACGGTTGGAGAGCCTGTTTTCCATTGAGAGCCCGACTAGACTACCTGTTGTATAATGGGTGAATGTAATGCACAATCTTGTAAAGCGCCTCGGATAAAAGCGCTATATAAATGCACCTTGTACCTTGTAGGAACAGAGATGGCTGGACTCAACTGGAGTGCCTCTCAGTAATTAGCCCTGAAGCAGCATGCATGCATGCGTAGAAATAGAACCAGGGGTCTGCTTACAGTGGAGTGGAGGAGGCGGGGGGATTGGCTGTGAAGTCACAGCGAGCACTTCAAAGCGGTTAATTGAGTCTCTCTCTGAAGAGGCCAGACGGGTCGGCCCGTTTTGTGTGGCATAGTGGGCGAGAGCAGAGGCCGTGTTTGTGTAACGTGAACGCAGTGGCGTCAGTTCAGCAAAAGCTAGGGTATGGCAAAGATGGCAGTCCTCATGGAAAATAGGCATTGCATTTTGTATAACACGGTTCTATTGTGAAAATAGCAGATCTACATGCTCACAACGCCTGTGTAGATTGGCTATTTTCACAATGTCTGAAAAAAAAATAGTTTTGTCAGTTTTTTTACACAGGTTTCTGCGGTTTCTTGGGCTGGATATGGCAGCCCATGGAATGGTTGTTCAAGTGCAGCTAAACTTAGCATGTTAGTAAAACGTGCCACAATTAACAATAATGCATTGCACCTGTGCAGCTGACCTGCGGAACCTGGGAATATAACATCTTGTCAAGATGTTATGGAGAAAAGTGTGGAGAATATAATTATAATACCTTGTTAAAGTGACCATTTTGTTAAATTTTGCATTTTTTTATTTGCACTTTTATTTTCCCCCTGGACCCCAGGGTATGACAGCTGCATACCCCTGCCATACCCAATTGATGCCCCTGCGTGAACGTGAAGCACCGTGAGGTGACAGACGCCGGCTGAACCACTTCAACGCCATTATGGTTGACCGGAGTCCCTCAGGGTCTTTTTCCAGGACAGGAATTTCAGGGAGGCCACGAAGGCCATTATTTGAGTCCCCAGAAGTAATTTTTTTCCCGCCCTCAGTTAACCCTTTTAGAACGGGTACACATTATTGTGTATCATTATTTTATGCTTTAACTATTGAAAAATAGCAGCTATACAAGCTCACAGCGCGGCACCGAGTGCCGCGCTGCGAGCTTGTAGATCTGCTATTTTTGAAAAATCGTGAAAATTAGAATTTTGACCCCATTCTATAAGTGTCTTTTGAATCCTTCTAAGGTTTTTTTGAAAAACCTAATGTTTCTATGTCAGCAATCTGGCCAGCCATCGTCAAAGAAAAGATCTGTTTCACTTAAATGGAGCTCAGTTAGTCTGTTCTTGAGACACTACTATGTCAGTGGTTCTCAAACCTTTTCATGTGAAGGACCCCCAAAATTATATTTATTTGGCCACGGATCCCCATCTCAAAATATCTAGTTCCAGGGACCACACAGAAGCAAAATTTGAGTTACAAACGTTCGCTTTGAAAATACATATAAGATTTGCACACATTTCCACGACTTTTTCAAAAATAGCAGATCTACAAGCTCGCAGCGCGGCACTCTGTGCCGCGCTGTGAGCTTGTACATCTGCTATTTTTCACTGGTTAAAGCATTCAATAATTCTAGGCCTAAATAAAGCCCCTCCAAAAAAAATCATCAGGCGGCCAAAAGTGGCCTTGCCCCTAAAATGACAAATTACTATAGGCCTAAAGTCTTTTCTGTTTTCTGTTATTGTGGAGAAGGCTTTCGCAGGAAAATAGCCAAGCTACAAGCTCAGTGCGAGGCGACCTCCAGCATATTGCCTGTCAGTTTTGTAACATCCATTCAATTTATTTTTTCTTTTCTTTGACGGCAAAGAAGAGGAGAATGTGAGTGGCATTATAGCTCTGCAAATATACAGTTATTTATTGTTTTTATTTGGAACTGTTGCACAGAAATCCCATTTGTTGCTCATTTAGTGTGTGTGTGTGTGTGTGTGTGTGTGTGTGTGTGTGTGTGTGTGTGTGTGTGTGTGTGTGTGTGTGTGTGTGTGTGTGTGTGTGTGTGTGTGTGTGTGTGTGTGTGATTAGCTTAATGTCCCAACATTGTTTTCTCACTCAACAGCAAACAAGTGTAGGCCTATACGGGGTTTCAACGTATTCATAAAGTTACAATTTAATGACTTTTAAGGCCTTTTTTATACAAACTTGGCCAAATTGTCGATCTACACAACCACTGCGAGCTGTGTGAGCTTGTATTACGGCTATTTTCTGTTTATCTGTGGATCCGAGTCAAACTAAAATGGAATGCCTACAATTTCCAAGTGCTTGTCAGGTTGGGGGGGGTCCCCCAGTTCACATAATATGACTATTTTGGGGGGTCCCGGACTCCCGGCCTTGAAAGGTTTTGGGAATCCTTGTCCTATAGGCCATTGGATCTCAACCTTTTCAGGCCGCAACCCCCAAAATAATCATATTTTAACCCCTGCAAGCATTAAGAGTTGAGGCATTACATTTTGTATAACACGGTTCCATTGTGAAAATAGCAGATCTACATGCTACATGCTACGAGCATGTAGATCGGCTATTTTCACAATTTCTGCCTCTAATAGTTGACAAATCTATTTTAGAGGTATTAAAAGGGTCTGAAAAGTCCTTAATGTGTCACTTTAGAAATGTGCAAATACCTATACACTTATACTGTATGTTGGTCTGTTTACTGTTGAGTGAGAAAACAATGTTTCACCATCTGGGGACCCCACAAAATAATTTGGGGACCGCCAGGTCCCAACCCACAGGTTGAGAACCACTGCTATAGGTCACAGGCCTCACACAGGGCGGTTCCTGGGCTTCTCCTCTCCCTCTCCCCCCTCCCTCTCCCCCTCCCCCCTCCCTCCTCCCTCCCCCCCTCCCCTAGGCCACAGGCTCCAGGCTGTTCTGGATGTTATCAAACCCTGGGTCTGTTAACAGCGACCCAGAGAGACCCAGTGGAACCTGAGCCCTCTGCTTGGCAGAATAATGCATGAGGCCTGGAGAAGAAGGCCTTTTTATAGTCCCTCTGTGTCACCAGGAAGATGAAGGTGACGATGACTCTCCTCTTCAGAGAGAGAGAGAGAGAGAGAGAGAGAGAGAGAGAGAGAGAGAGAGAGAATGTTAGATAATAACCCATAGAGGAGGGAGAAGCAGCCATGTACGATGGTGGAAGATTTTTTTTAACCACTAATGGCCCTATCATATTACAGTCTGCGGTGATAAGCTATCACTGCGGTGTAGTCTTTTAAAGACTGAAAACTACAACATTACGTCATTCGCCACTGTGACGGGCTATCACCGCGAACCCCGACATATCTCCTCTTTTTGAGCGGTGGTTACACCGTCTCCTATACGTGGCCGTGTGTGTATGCGTGTGTGTGTGTGTGCGTGTGTGTGTGCGTGTGTGTCTGTATGTAGCCTGCAGGCCTGCAGTACCTTTTATGACCACACATGTTAAGGGAGGGGCGCTGTTGTTCAGGCCAGGCCAGACCAGGCACACACACACGCACACACACACACACACACACACACACACACACACACAGGGGGGAAGGGGGGGGGGGGGGGGGGGGGGGGGGAAACCACCGCTCAGTTCACACGGGTGTGATTTTTTACCTTCAGACATATCCCCATCACCCCGTTCACTGATTGGTCGATCTTGAACAATCAGTGTGCCCCCTGGTTTCAGAGGCACCACAGCGGCGCGGTGATAGGACTTCACCGTGAGTCTGTGACTATGATGGCCTCCACTTGTTTTCTCATTTTTAAGGTGATAGCTTATCACCTAAAAGTTGAGGTGATAGCTCTTCACCTCGCACTATGATAAAGCCTTTAAACCCCATATGGTTGAGAGGAATCCCTTAGGGCTCTATACTAGTGTCCTTTCTGTTGTGTGGGAAGGTTTTTGAAGCCCAAGGAGTGGCTTTGTGTGTCCCGTACATGTGTCCATATATGGTCATTCCAGTCCAGAATGAACAGGCTTTGTCTGTCCGTACATGCCCCGTGCATGCAGAATTGAGGATTGGTCAAGCTTCACATGACAATTTGGCCATCCAGATAAAATCATTCATTCATTCAGAATTCATAAAAATATAGAACTAAAGCACATAGAAAGTATAGATCTAGAACACAGAATTTATAGATCTAGAACACAGATTTCATAGCTCTAGAACACAGAATAAAAATTCATCGCTTCACTTCGAACCAAGGTTTGATTTTTGAAGAAGATGTTGTTTTCTGCGTACATCTGATGTAAAATAAAAGATGGCAATATAGCAAAATCTGCTATAAAACAGCAAAAGTACAGGCGGCTCGCAGCGCGGCATGAAGTGACAAGCGGCATGCTTGTACATCTGTTATGTCTGAATATCCTGTTATATTTGAATAGCTAAGATATGGATAAAACGGTTAAAATGACTGTGTATTATTACCACATTAAACACATTTGCTGGGGACCCCCTGGAACCCCTCGCAAGGACCCCCTGGGGGTCCACCGGACCACACCTTGAGAACCACTGGTGTATGTGACAAACAGTAATGTGATGAAGAGCAGCTAATTACCACTAATGACACACACATTGTCTTTGTGTCGTTGTACACTAATTAGATAAGTAGCGGATAAGAGGTTAATGGGGGTGTCTGAGTGTGAGACTGTGAGTGAGTGTGTGTGTGTGTGCGTGTGCGTGTCTGTGCGTGTGTGTGTGTGTGTGTGTGTGTGTGTGCGCGTGTGTGCGCGTGCGTGTCTGCGTGTCTGTGTGTGTCTAGCGCACCGCTTTTAGATTGGGTCAAAACAGCGGGTTGAATTGCTTATTTAATCACTTAAACCCTACACTTCAGTTGCTCATGTATTAGGTTCACTCCTGTTTTCCCTCTACTGAAAATACTACCCTACAAACTAACTACGTAAAAGAATACGACTGATTACCACATGGGAAGCCAAGGTTTCTAACATTTCTAGCTGTTGCTGGTGCCCCAGTTCACTTACGCTTTATTTAGAAGAGCCTCGGAAGCTTCGTGCGTGTGCACGTGAGTGTCCACTGACGATTGAGGAAGGTAATCCATTTGTTTACAAACGCTCGCGAAACAAAAATCCAAACCGGGGCCGACCATCGCGGTAAAGTGTCGCCGTGAAAACAGGCAGATCTCTGCTTCCCTGGCGTTCTTTGCACCTTATTCATAGATAAAGCCCTTTTTATGTTTCAGCATAGAATAGAAATCAATGCAGCCTAGACGCGCCATTTTGTTTCTCTGCGAGCCACGTTATGACGTATGGACCAGGGTCTTTCACAGGGTACACAGGACGGATGCAGCTGCACGTAACCAAGTTAACCCTTTGTCTTGTTGAGGGACGCGACAACTTTGTTTTGGCACAGCGACCTCCAGTGGCCGTATCTCGTTACTGAACGAGTTTGGCCCCCAAGTTGTTAAGGGGGTAAAAAAAATCTTTAAAATGTTTCAAATGGCCAGCCAAATGGGTTATTGGTGTATAAATGATACCTCACTATTTAATTGTGCATCTTTTTGTGAGGTAAGTTTTGCTTTATCCCCCAAAATCATGAAGGCTGATTTAAAAATGTTATTAAATGAGTCAGTGTGTCCGAATATGTAGTTACTGCACTTTGACTTTGTAAGGCAGAATAGCTTGTAGATTGGCTATTTTCTTTGCTGAAAGTTCTCTCCAGAATAGGGACGCGAAGGTTCCTAAATGGTTAACAACGCGTCACATTGCGACGCGTTGTGAGCTTGTAGATCGGCTGTTTCTTGGCAATTGTCCCGTCCAGGATAATGGATGTTGGGGATATCTTGATTATCGCGATAATATCGTAAAAAATTATTTGTTCACAATAATCGTGACATGAAATGTTCATATCGTCTCATCCTTAGGTACTGTACGGATACATTGGCAACAAGTAGGCTGTTTTTTTTTTTTTTTTCACGGCTGGCAACACTGTTTCACAGACGTGTCGCCCACTCGTGATTGACAGCAATCGGTCAGAATTGACGGCCGCGTGGGGAAATCGTGGCATTTTGATTACAAAAGTGCAAGTGACATTTCAGATGGGGCCAAGCGACAGGAAGGGGTGCGTAGATACCACAGGAGTGACACGTATAGATGCCATGGTTTAGTGACATGAATGCAGATAGCGTGTTTTCTTTTTCTTCCTGTGTGTTGGACTGATAAGACTTTCCCTCAATGCTGCATCACATAATGTGTGTGTGTGTGTGTGTGTGTGTGTGTGTGTGTGTGTGTGTGTGTGTGTGTGTGTGTGTGTGTGTGTGTGTGTGTGTGTGTGTGTGTGTGTGTGTGTGTGTGTGTGTGTGTGTGTGTGTGTGTGTGTGTGTGTGTGTGGTCATAGACACATGTCGTTACTGTCGGATGGAAACGGAACATGTTTACAGTTTAATCACTGCAGATAAGAAAATGTTTCTGAGTTGTCATGGGTCCACTGTTTGTCGGCTGCGTGTGTTTGTGTGTGTGTGCGTGCGTGTGTGCGTGCGTGTGTGTGTGTGGGTGTGCGCGCATGTGTGTGCTTGTGTGTGTGTGTGTGTGCGCGTGTGTGTGTGTGTGTGTGTAGGAATGAACAGATGAAGCAAGACAGATAGAGTTATGGAAGAAACCTCTGATCTCCATATTTCACATTTTATTTGTATTAATGCCCCACTCAAATTGTCTATTTTCACTATTTTTGGTAAATTGTGAATGTGGTTAAGTGTGTCTGCTGGGGTAGTTTGACCATTATATTCAGCCCCTCAAACCGGGACCTTTAAATTGCTTGTGCACGTTTGTTGCGCACTCATGTATATACGCTCCAGAGGAACAGGCAACAAGTGGCAAACATCAGTGTTTAAGTCAGGCACACAATGCATTTGTTGGTGTTTTCGGATTGTGTTAAGTGACCATCTTTACATGAAAAGAACACGATAAACGGTGCCTGTAGTTCTGGCGAAAACCGGGACAATTTTGTAGTGAATGTTGAAAACCAGGACATACTGTAGGCCTATTAGTGTTTTAGAGATATTTGTCTGGACTCGGGACACGCAGCTTGAAATCGGGACAGTCCCGGCCAAACCAGGACGTCTGGTCACCCTCTGGGGGTTTTATGAATATATAACCATTGAAAAGTATTAACAAGTGCAAGGTTTTCCACCAGAAGGTTTTCCAGCTATGACATATTTAATATTTGAAAATATATTATATAGAAAAAATAGCCTAGCCTTGTGAGGCCTTGTGAGCATGTAGATCTGCTATTTTCACAAAAATGTAATGCCTCAACTCTTAGTGTTCGTCAGGGTGGGGGGGTCCCCAGTTAAAACTGTATATATTTTGTGGGTAGCAGCCTGAAAAGGTTGAGAACCACTGCTTTACACCACTGATATAAAGACAGACAGTTAACTGGGGTATAACTGGGCTGTGAAGCTGCCAGACAACATCCTTGGGAGATGCTTGGTCCCCATGGCGATGACCAGTAACATGGATTCTGTAATATTTTCATGTCTGCCACATTCCGGGGCGAGAGAGGAGGGAATATTCTTATTTTTTACTTAACCACTTGACCACTGGGGGGAACATTCGCCCCAAAATAGCAGATCTGCAAGCTTGCGGATCGGACATTTTACTAGATTTGGTTAATCTCGGAAAAGCTCCAGTTGGAAATCAGTTCCATTTCTCTATAAGAGAAGGTAGAGGGTTATACTATACGCCATTTCAATCCGGGAACACCTCTGTGTCAAATTTGTTGTTGCTATAAAGCAACATCCTTGTCTTTAAAAAATAAATGTATCCAAATTTGAAGTGTCGCAGAAAAAGTTTTTTTAGAATCGGCCTCAGGTTTAAAGGGGAATACCCTAGAGTTGTTGCGTGGAAATAAGAAAAAAGTCCTCAACCCCTTCTGTGTTGCCTTGAACTGGATTGTGGGGTCATGTGATCAGTGACATAAAAAATATGTCATAAAAAAAGCTATATAAGCTCAGTGTGTTCGTGCACATGTGTCCAACACTACTCCAGAAGTGTTGCTCCCCATCCATTGACGAATAGGGCCTATTGTCCTTCACAGCCCCCCGAGCACCCATTGACTGCGTGTGAACGCAGCAGGATGTAATTATGATTGATGGCTCATTAATGTATGAAAGTACAGCTTTAATAACCACAATGGACACATTCTGGTTAACACCAGTAACGATATGTTTCTATGACCACACACACACACACACACACACACACGCGCACACACACACACACACACACACACACACACACACACACACACACACACACACACACACACACACACACACACACACACACACACACACACACACACACACACACACACACACACACACACACACACACACAGGAACTCTTGCATCACTGCTGTTTGAAAGAAGCACTGTGTGTGTTGGTAGCCTGTGTTGTAAGTGTTCTGTTCAGGACCGATGATGCAAACTTATAAGCAATAGGTAACTAGGAACGTCTCACTCTGTTTACACATTCAATTCCCCTACCTTTGAAAACATTTCGCGGAATATTCTCTGTCCCGCGCATTACACTAATTACCGGGGAAAGTTATAATGTTAGGTAGGCTACAGTAATATCGTCTCTGTCGTGTGGAAACCTCATATTGTCAAAAACAGTTACTTTACAGGATTCAAAAATAGCAGATCTACAAGCTTAAACCTCGTCACTTCACACCACGTTTTGAGCTTGTGGATCTGCTACTTTTGATGGTTGTGTGTGATGCTGTAGTATGATCAAGCAGGGCATTCATTTACGAAGAAAAAAATAAATAAGGAAAAGATGAAAAAGTTGTTCTGCCCGTCAGCAACGATGGATTACTTCGTTACTGCCCAACACTGTTGAGGCAGTGAAGCATCAATGGATCACATGTTTTTGTTTCACCAAATGGACCCATCAAGGAACCACAAATTACACACACTTACTAAGTCTCAGACCCCCCCCCCCCCCCCCCCCCATTTGAAAAGATTTGCCAGGCAGGGACCCCCATAAGAGAAGATTTTTACGGCTCTAGCAGTGATTCCCAACATTAACCAAAAAGTCGACTCAGTTGACTTCATTAGTCGACTCCCACCAGGGAAAGTCGAAAGTTGAAAAAGTAATTTTTGCTCCATGTGTGCGTGTGTACAGCATTCAAATAGTAGCTTGAATGTCAAGGACAGAATGATGCTCTCCTTTTCCAACTGTGTTTTTTTTAATGGAATGCCACTCAGCCACGTCATCAAACAAAACAATCACAAGTCGTTAATGTCCTATTCCCAACCAACCATTTTAATTTCAAGGACCCCCAGTTTGAGATGCATTTGGCTACGAACCTCCATTTAAAGGGCCAGTTCACCTCTGGGGCAACCAGATCTTATTTTATTGTTTATTGATGCAGCATGATGACTCATATGATGCAAAATGCATCATCATTCATGCTGAAATACTAAAATATCTCATAACACAGATTGAACACAAAACATAACTCAGGATTGTGTTGATCTTGTCCCAAACAACAATAAAATAAGATCTGGTTTTCCCAGAGGTGAACTGGCCCTTTAATGGCATTTCTATCTCTGAGACCCCAATTTATCCATTGGATCTATTTGTACACTCTCTTGAGTTACAGACCCATAAAGGGTCCATTTGGTCCTAACCATCATTTAGCTGGGGAGTGGGGACCCCCTGGAAGTCCCTCAAGGACCCCTGAAGGTCCCTGGAACCCACTCTGAGAACTACTGCTCTAACGTGTGTGTGTGTCTGTCTTGTGCTTTGTCCTTCCAGAATGAGAAGCCCCTGGGTCACTCTGCTAGCAGGTCCAGCAACATCTCCAAGGTAAGAAGGACAACTGCCTGTCAACGTTAGGCATTTTGGCCTATATTATTTGGAGACGTTGAGAACCTGTTTGGCCTATGGAGATTTGGAGAAGAACCCCATATATGGAGATAGTCCCTCGTGTCATATAGGACTGTCATCATAGACGGCAGCCGTTGCTGGGCCAGCGTCATATTGTAGCCCGTACAATGGCAACCCGTGCATGGACAGCATACGTTGTCGGGCCTTGTCACTCAAAATGTGTATTTAAAACAAATATAGCTCACATATTTATCTTCGTGGCTGTTTGTTTTACAACAAATTAAGCACATAGGGCCCCAAAATGACTTTTTTTCTATCGACCACCCACCCATTGCCATGGAGACTTGAATTCATGGAGATTTTGTGTTTTTGTCACATTCCTAAACCAATAATTTGATGAGTCTCCTACTCCCCCGTTAGGAGACTCAATGGAAACTCTTTGAGTCCTACCGGTGGAGTCTCTAGTAGGAGAAGTGTCTCTCTCTCTCTCTCTCTCTCTCTCTCTCTCTCTCTCTCTCTCTCTCTCTTTCTCTCTAATTTCAATTTTCAATTCAAAGGGCTTTATTGGCATGAGAAAACATACGTTTTACACTGCCAAAGCAGAAGTGTACACAGTACAATACAATCAATCAATATAATACAATCAAAATAAGATGTGTACAATTTAAAGTGATGGAACAGTTTTCATATACTGAGATTGCTCGATGCAGACAGTGCAGGGATGTGTACACCATGATCGGTAGTCTTTAAGGTGGTTGTGTTCCGTTTGATATCCTTCTCCTATCACAGCAGCTCACAAAATATTGCTGCTGTGTTTGCACATTGTCGTACTTCACCCAGTTGGGAGTTTTTCCATCATTGGTCATGTTTTCATACTGTCTTTGGGTGGTTATGATCTGTGGGAAGTATGTGTCTTTGATGTCTTGGTACAGTGGGCAGGCGGTTAGAAAGTGTTCAGAACTGTTCAGTTTCCACTTCACTCTCTCTCTTTCTGTCTCTCTCCCTGTGCTGAATCTGGCTCTCGGGTCAAGATTCACGTTCACCTGAGCAGCACTGAGCCTCTTAGAGCCAGGATAAACACACACACACACGCACGCACGCACGCACGCACACGCACACGCACACGCACACGCACACGCACACACACACACACACACACACTGATAGACGTCAGAGTCGTGTGTCAGCGCGGCGCTACGGACCGGCGTACGAGCAGCAGCAGCCAGCTTGTCAGCACTAACAACAACTAGTAGGATGTCATAACACGTGCAGCCTATGATAATACACACCTCAGCAGGAGAGGAGCCTGGGCCATGCCCTGTACAGTATGTCACTGGTTCCCAAGCACTGGGTCGGGTACCCATTTGTGGGTCGCAGACCCATTTTTATGGGTTAACTTTTGGTTCCCTACATTTTGTTTTTAACCCATTTAGAATGGGTACACATTATAGTGTATTATTATTTTATGCTTTAACTATTGAAAAATAGCAGATATACAAGCTCACAGCGCGGCACCGAGTGCCGCGCTGCGAGCTTGTAGATCTGCTATTTTTGAAAGATCGTGAAAATTTGAATTTTGACCCGATTCTATAAGTGTCTTTTGAATCCTTCTAAGATTTTTTTGCAAAAACCCTATGTTTCTATGTCAGCAATCTGGCCAGCCATCGTCAAAGAAAAGGTCCTTTTCACTTAACTGGAGCTCAGTTAGTCTGTTCTTCAGTACTACAGTACTATGTCAGTGGTTCTCAAACCTTTTCATGTGAAGGACCCCCAAAATTATATGTATTTGGCCACGGACCCCCATCTCAAAATATCTAGTTCCACTGCCAGGGACCACCCAGAAGCAAAATTTGAGTTACAAACGTTCACTTTGAAAATACATATATTCAAAGATTTGCACACATTTTCACGACTTTTTCAAAAATAGCAGATCTACAAGCTCGCAGTGCGGCACTCGGTGGCGCGCTGTGAGCTTGTATATCTGCTATTTTTCACTGGTTAAAGCATTCAATAATTCTAGGCCTAAATGGGTTATAAATACAATTAAAATCCAAAAACTTCCATAAATTAGAAAACAAGTGTCTAAGAAGTAGCTGATCTACAAGCTCACAACAGAGCACGTGTTGTGAGCTTGTAGAGAAAGTAAAAGGCAATGATTTGTGTAGAGTGAATGTGAAATAAGAACGTACCAAATGTTCTCTATTACAGGTCAGTCTTATCAAGTATTGAGGATTTAAAAGAGCTAATGAATTTGCAGCTCAACGAATTGGTCCTAGTGTACGACGGAGGACCATTATGGTCCCATCCCTTGCAACCACATACTGTCAGATGATGAGTCATATTTTTTCTTTTTACAGCATTTCTCTGACAAGTGTGTTTACCGGCTGCTGCTTCTGTAAACATGACTCATACAGTACATGTAATTTGTCTTGCCAGAGGACATTTTCCCTCCACTCTCCACTCTAGGCCTTTACAGAGTGTTCTATAGAACAGTGGTTCTCAAACATTTTTGGCTCAGGTCACCCCTGTAAATAACCTTTTCATCCACTTCACCCCGGAGTTACACTGTTATTACTTTAAAGCAGGGGTCTTCAACGTTTTCAGGCCAAGGACCCCTTAGTCGAGAGAGATGAAGCAGGGACCCCCCACAACACATCGATTCCATATAGTTTCATCGTTTGACGGCACAATCATCAGCGTATTTTGGGTTCATGTTCAAGTTTGTATTTCCAGATATTTAACAACTAAAAGCCAAAAATAGCAGATCTACAAGCTCACAACGCCTCGGGGCATTGTGAGCTTGTAGATCTGCTAGTTCTCAGAATATGGACACTAGGGTTCAAGTGGTTAATATAGAAAAGGAGGGAAAAAAAGCTTCTATCACACAAATATTTGTAGGACCCCCTGTAGTAACTCTGAGGACCCCCTAGGGGTCCCGGACCCCCTGTTGAAGACCCCTGCTTTACAGTATAGGCCTACCTTACCTCAAATATGTAAATCTTTCAGATGCAGTACTTCACGAGCTAAACTTGAAAGAATGTCTGTTTCCATAATCACTTAAACCCCATCATCCCTAATCTGGAGGGAGCATTCACCAAAAATAGCCGATCTGCAAGCTCACAAGGTGTCACCATGTGACAACTTGTGAGCTTGTAGATCGGCTATTTTTGGTGAAGAGACTTGGTGTACCGTAGGCTGTAAAAGATCGCACCAAGTAAGTGCAACTCAGGCCTGTTTTACTAGGGGTCTAAGTGGTTGAACTGAAGGGATATTGATGAATTCCAAATATTATCAAATTATTCTGAGGTAGACCCTGGACTTGTGTCAATCACGGCACCCACTTTGAGAAACCCTGTAATGGAAGACGGTTGATTGCAAGCGCAATATTTTTACAGGAAGGTGAAAGAAACCAATTTGTGAGCAGAGGGTCTGCGGTGAGAGATTGGCAGCAGTGCAGCGCAGGACGTGAGACGAATGGTAGAAGAAGACCTCATGGGAGCTTGTAGATTGGCTATTTTATTAAGGCACGTAGGCAGATAGGTGGGTGGGTTGGTAAGTAAGTAAGTATGGCTGTCACAATTATTACATAATCGTCCAATCGCAATTATTTGAGGTAATCGCAATTATTTTGCGTAATGGTCATAATCGTTTCCATGTTGAGAAATGTTAATATTGTTTCAAACACTTTGTTTCAAACACTTTGTTTCAAACACTTTCAAAAAGTAGTGGAAATAGCTGGTCTACAAGCTCGCAACGTGTCGCATCGTGACACGTTGTGAGCTTGTAGATATGTCAGTAATTTCTTTGTATATTTAGTAGGGGTGTGTATCCATCCCTTACAAGGCGATTCGATACGTATCCGATACATGGGCTACGATTCGATTCAGAGACGATACATCTTACATACAGAACGATTCGATACGATTCGATACGGTGCAATTTCGATACGATTTCGATACGTTTTCGATTTTGTGGAATTTTATGCGATTCGATTGGATTCGATACGATTCGATGCGATACGGTGTGATCTGATACATACGTTTAATGAAACATTAATTTTCCATTCAATTAAGAAGCTATAATCTATAAAGTAGCATTGCTGACAAATAATGGATATCTCATAAAAGACCAAGGAATAACAGAAAATTGTAAAGAAAGATGGATGACAAATCATTTTAGTATCATGTCATTGTTAGTGTTCATTCTAAATAGACACAGACATGTAGATACAAAAAAATAATTAATGTAAACTACAAAGCCTACTGACATGGTTTGAAAATCTGTCTCACACACCCATTTCTAAGAGCTTCACTTTAGCAGTTACAGTTGGTCAGGTGGAGAAATATAAAACAAACACACAAAAGGCCTGGTCCTTCAGGCTTCAGTACAGTGCAATAATTGTACTTTGCAAAGCTGCTATAATAACACTGAAAAACTAAAATACATCCTCACCAATGCCACAGATCAGATCAATCCTCAGCAATGCCACAGATCAGATCACCAAATAAAACTAGTAAAAGAGCCTGCTGTTATTCAGTCAATAAGATCATTTCAAAGAGATCCACTTTACAACAGTAACAACAGCAGTATAAAGTAAGTGCAACATTTGAAGTCTGGCACACATCATGTCTACTTGTTATCTTATGGCTCTACTGCAGTAGTTCTAAAAAAATCAATGTCAAGGACCTCCAGTTTGACATGGATCAATTGTCTTAAGTTTAAATTGAACCAAATGGACCCTAATGGGTCCATTTGGTTCCATTTGTACACTCCCCTGAGTTACACATACCCAAGGGTTCATTAGGGTCCATTTGGTTCCATTTGTACACTCCCCTGCTGAGTTACACATACCCAAGGGTCCATTTGGTTCCTATCATTTCGCCGAGGACCCCCTAGAACTCCCTCAAGGACCCTTGGGGGTCCCCGGACCCCACTTTGAAAACCAATACTCTATAGTAGCCCTTTGCAATAAAAGCTGATGCTGTGATTATTACCTTTGCTGTCGACAAGCGCGGGGACTTCTGATGGTTCTACTGGGAAAAGTGTTATCCAATCCATTACTGTCGCATTCTTATAAAATCCAAACTTGCGTTTCTCCACTGGAATAATCCAAAGTGAATAGTGATGGAACTAGTCTACCACGTTGTTGGTTTGTTTACAAGTCGCTGTGTGTCGCACATGCGAGCGTCATACACGCACTAACCTCGCTGCGTCGGAAGTAGCAGATCTATAAGTTTACAACCCATCCACATGCAACACCCTGTGGGCTTGTAGATCTGCGGCTTCCCGCAGGACAGTGACTGCAGTACGCAGAAACCCAGCTCTATTTGGAGGACAGAGCAGCAGGCAGCTTTTTCTTTTTTTTCTTTCCGTTGCACTGCAGCACTGACTGCTAGCAGCGCTCACTTTTGAAGTAATGATTTGTAACAGTAAACGATGAGTAAGTAAGTTCAGAATTTCACAGCAGGTTAATTATTTAATGCTAAAATCCAGTGAATCCGATTAATAACTTTAGGACCGATACATCGACCGATACGGCCGCGATTTGGACCGATCCGGGTAAACATGCATCGATGCGGCCGTATCGCTAGTGTTGAAACCGATAATCGATTCATATCGATTTTTTCCGGCACCCTTAATATTTAGGTTATGTGTCATAATTGCCATGTGCAACTTCAAAGCCTACAAGCCAAACAGAAATGTAATTGTCAACGACAAAAACACAATTAAATCGTTAATCGCAATTATTTGAGTGACAATTAATCGTCATGTAAAATGTCATAATCGTGACAGCCCTATAAGTAAGTAGGTGTACATGTTATTTAAATAGCACCTCTCACATAGAGGTCTCACAAATCGCTTTTACATACAGTGAAAAAACAAAACGGTGTATTACAATTTAAAAAAGGCATTTTTTTTGATTGATTGAAGACTTTTATTAGAAGTATACTGCATCTCAAGCAGGACAACAACACAAGCGTGGAAAATATGTACGCTTGTACAATCATCAACAAACGCCTGTTCAAACAGTAGCGTTTTAAGGTTGTTCCTAGATTCATAGAATCAACCTCTTACTGGGTTAATGGGATGTCAACGCGCACGCACACACGCGCGCACACACACACACACACACACACACACACACACACACACACACACACACACACACACACACACACACACACACACACACACACACACACACACACACACACAGAGAGCTTCATCTGGCGACCATAGAATAAAGTATCTAAGTGTCAACAGAGACAGATGTCTTGGTGCAGACTTGGCTGTTGGCTGTTATCAGGGCACCTGCAGAGAATGTTTGAGAGGCAGGGGCTGAAATTCCCTAAAAGGGAACCTTTGGTCGGGAAAGATGCGGAAATAGCGGATCTACATGCTCACAACGCGTCGCAGCGTTTCATGTTGAGAGCTTGTAGATCCGTTATTTTCAGGGTGCAACCCCCGCACTCTTTAGCTACCGCAAATGCGGCATACGACATGGATTTCTATACCTGGCAGAGGACACATTATTTCAACGCAAAGTGCTGCGTTTAAGTTCAGGGGAGTTCGGAAAAAGGCAATTCCCCCAAATGTTGCGTTCGGGTGAGCCCTACTTCATCATACAAAAGTGCCGCACAAAAGTAGTGAAAATAGCCGATCTTACAAGAACACAACGCCTCGCATCAGTTTACAGTTTAGGCATTTAGCAGACACTTTTAATCCAAATCTTACAATAAGCAGGCATCAATATAATAAGAAGATAATATGTCAGTACATCAACAACAATACAACAAATGCATAGGAATATCAATCTAGAAAAAACAATAACATAGGTAGAACATGCACCTAATCAAAAAACACTTTTCTAAAACCTAAAAATGCTATCTAGCTTCATGTGTGGTCACCGCGAGGCGTTGCGGGCTTGTAGATCGGCTAATTTCACTACTTTTAACTCTTTTTAAAATAATAATAATAAAAAAAGGAACGGTTTTGGACACGCAAGGTTTCCACCCGACAACGTCAAAATGCTGCATCGCATAGTTTGGAGAGGGCAGTGTCTTTTACAGACAGGTAAAAGGGCAGGGGCTTATGCCCCTTTTGACGTCTACGTGTGCACGTGCCTGGCAGACATGGCCGTCGGCTGTTCCAATGTGCTCGTCAGCGGCGGCGCAGATAATGCTACATGATGTATTCTATTGGGAGGATGCATCACGCACCGCGGCGGCACAGAAAGCCATTATCTGCCCACCCCGCTCTATATCTGTACTCCTCCTTCCATTGATTTGTCCATTCAGCCGTGCACGGCCCATTCTTCCATTCTCTCTGATCCTCCATTGTTCTGTTTTCTCCCGTTCTTCCGGCTATTCAGGAATGACTGGCCGCCGCAATAAAGGCCATTATCGTGGAAGAGGGGCGGATAGAATGGCGTGTGCCCTGGACACTAATGACTATCGTTCTTTCCTGTTGAGATTGGCACATTTCCTGGGGCAAGCTGCCCAGATCACACATGTCACACGTGTCTTCTTATTTTTTCACTCTCAATAATAATAATAATAATAATAATAGTTACCTACTCCTCCCGCGAGGGAAATTCAGTATTTGCAGCACAACCCAGCTGCTTCGCAGCCCACAAGGAGCGCGTGAGCAATTAGGGGTTAAGAGTCTTGCTCAGGGACACACATCGACATTGGTATCCTGGCCGGGAATCGAACCAGGGACAACCAGGGGAACTGGTTCCCCAGGCAGGCTCCCTAACCATTCAGCTATGGCCGCCCCCAAAAGAGCCTGTAGTGCATTTGAAACTACATTGCAGTGCAGATCATGGGGTGATCACTGCTTGCCTCCTGTGAATTGTTTTATTTTAATTTTTGTTAATTTTCTGTTTATTTCGTTGCTGAGTGAGGTCAGCAGACAAAGTGACGTGAGTGAGATGAAAAAACCTGGGTGAAATGTGCCAATCTCAACAGGAAACATCGGTATGTTGAAACCTAAGCCATCCTATGCTGCTATGCACAGTTATCACAGGAGGCAAATGTATTCCTTGAATTCATGGAGACCTTTTTAGTTTTTGTTTAGTTTCTAAGCCAATAATTTGATGACCGGGTCATCGGCCAGATTTAGCTACTGTACTACTGTACCTCTGTGAACTTCCCATGCGAACTGATGATATTTCTAATATGATTCATCTGTTCTCAAATCCTCTATTAACGGCTAGGTGTGCCCTCATGCTCAGTTCAGCACGGCTGGAGAGCCTATTTCAACCAATTGTTTGGTCGTATAATTATAGTATAATTATATACATATTTCACTCCACTTTTTTCTTCTTTTGGAGACTCCTCCGAGTACCACCAGAGCTCAAGTACCACTGGGTTAATCTATGTTTTGAATTAACTCACTACCATTGACGAGATATGATTTCATTTAATTAAAAGTTGCAATGGTGCGCGTCTGCTCTAAAAGAACCGGATCCGGTTTGAAACGGAAACAGTAGGTGGGATCAAAAAAACTAATCTCTATCGGCTCCCATGTGAATTACATTTTGCAGGAAAACGCCAATTTCTCTGTTTCTCTAGTGGACTAGATGTATAAAGTATAAAAAAGGACATACTGCTAACTGTAAACCAGGGACATGAATGTTAGAGAGGCAGGGGCCGAAATTTCTAAAAGGGAAAATATTGAGGCGCGTTGTGAGCTTGTGAGCTTTTCAAAGCTTTACTTCTACACAGAGAGGGCAATTATTTCAACATAAGATGCTGCATTAAAGTTCAGGAGAGTTTGGACAAGGCAATTCTCTTGAATGCTGCCTTCAGGCATGGCATGGAAAGAGGGCATTTGCGTTTCTTTCACCATAGTAAAAACTGCATTCATTGTCTTGAGAGGGCACTTTTTACAGATGGATAAAAGGGCAGGGGCTCAAGCCCCCTTTGATGTCTATGTCTATACCTGCCACTGTGGTCCTCCATTCGGAGGCATAATTCTCACTCCAGGACTCTCCTCTGCTTCCAGCCACAACATAACCTATTATCAAAAACAGCAGATCTACAAGCTCACAGTGCGGCACCGACTGCCGCGCAACGAGCTTGTAGATTTGCCATTTTTGAAAAGTCTTGAAAATGTATGCAAATCTTTGAATATATGTATTTTTTTAAAGCAAACATTTGTAACTCAAATGTTGCTACTGGGGCGGTTCCTGGAAATAAATATTCTGAGATGGGGGTCTGTGGCCAAATACATATAATTTTGGCGGTCCTTGACATGGAAAGGTTTGACCATCACTGACGTAGAAACATAGGTTTTTCAGACATTAACTCATTGCATGCCAGGCCCGATAGTCCCGAGATTATTTTAATGTCTTTCCCTGCCAGGCCCGATAGTCCCGAGAATTTCCGCCATTTTGAAAAAAGAAAAAAAAAAAAATCAAAAAAAAATTTTTTTCAAAATTTTTTTTGGACCCCAAAAAATGTAGTAGGCATGATAGAAATCGCTAAATTGCATGTTTAACCCCCATAGCAACCCCATCTATCAAACATGGCAGCCATCTTTGTTTACATTTTAGGAAACATAATGGCTTGTATCTCATGAATGCCTGAACGGATTTCCATTCGGATTTTTTTGTTTGAAAGCTGTGAGCAATGTGGACACACGTGGTGCATTATCTAGGCATGGGTGTGCATGATCCGTGCACTATGAATTACATGGAAGTCTATGGAGACCAGAGGCACCATAGAGTACGAAGGTATTGTTAAATGGCGGGGAATGTGTTAAGAGAATCGGGTCAATATATTCAAAGACTTGCTCAAATTGTCAAGATTTTTTCAAAAATAGCAGATGTACAAGCTCACAGTGAGTGCCGCACTGTGAGCTCGTATATCTGCCATTTTTTATGGTTAAAGCATAAAATAATGGTCAGAAGTGTGCTATTTTGTCCTTGTCTGACCGCTCGTTCACACAGGCAGCATGCTGTGTTTTCTTTCCCACCGCATGGTTTCTGCCGTCGCTTCCTTCCTTCCGCTGGCCCTGGCTCCAAACGACCCTACCTCCCATCCAGGGGTCAACGCCATGCTGGCTTGTGTTGGACATCTTTGTCAAAATGTCATTTTTAGGGGGCACGGTGGCACAGTTGTTGGTGCCGTTGCCTCACAGCTAGAAGGTCCTGGGTTCGATTCCCGCCGGGGGACGCTGTGGGCACCCTAAGTGGGGTTGGTGAAAGGGCCTTTCTGTGTGGAGTTTGCATGTTCTCCCTGTGTCTCCTAGGGTAGATACCCTCACAAAAACATGCAGTAATCCTGGTTTTTATAATGCCTCCCCCTGGCCAGCCTGATGGAGGGGAAAGGAACTGATTTGGAATAACGTGTTCTTTCCACGCACTACGTCCATACCGGGGAAATTCCCCCGGTCAGGTGAAAAGAAATAACTTGGGCTATTCATGCATAGAAGGAAGCATGAGGTCAGTCCGTTGTCTCCCCAGGCACGGCAGAGGGAGAGCAGAGCCCAGGATTACATAGCTTAGGCAATTGGCACTGGGTGAAAAAATGGGTTACAAAATCGTGGGATAAAAGTTATAGTTATGCACAAAATATGACTATAATATTACAGTACAATGATTATAGTGGTCAAGGGACCTTCGGTGGTCTGTAACACTGAGAGTGTATGGAACCAACCGGTCTATTGGTACACTCTCAAGCCTCTATCAGAGTCCAGGGTGAAGAGCTATTCACTTCACCGCGGTGTAGTTTTCTAGCTAACACCTAAAAATACATAACAAAGCCTAGGTGATAGCTAGGAAACTACAACGCGGTGAAGTGATTAGCTCTTCACCCTGGACTCTGATAGAGGCTTCAGAGTTATGGGGGTCCTTGAAAAGTCTAAGACAGGGGTCTTCAACGTTTTCAGGCCAAGGACCCCTTAGTTGAGAGAGAGATGAAGCAGGGACCCCCACAACCTTATCATAGATTCCATATAGTTTCACTGTTTGACAGCACAATCATCAGTGTATTTTGGGTTCATAAAGTGGGGTTTCAGATATTTAACCACTTGAACTGTCAATACTTAATAAACTTGACTTTTCACTGTACTTAGTCTGCTCTTTTCCCCCTCCAAATCTCTTTGCCAAAAATAGCAGATCTACAAGCTCACAACGCCTCGCAGTTTTGGCTAAAGTTCTCAGAATATAGATGCTAGGGTTCAAGTGGTTAATATAAAAAAGGGGGGAAAAAACAAGTTTATATCACACAAAGAATTGGAGGACCCCCTGTAGTAACTCTGAGGACCACCTAGGTCCCGGACCCCCTGTTGAAGACCCCTGGTCTAAGAGGTCTGTCCTAGTGGACTCCTAATGTGCCATACATAGTGTCATAGTAAATCATTGTCATACATATTCTGGAGAAAACCTGGAGACTCCACGTTCTTGGGTATTATGATCAAAATAAGAAGACTATAATGGTGTGTAAAAAAAAGTCTTTGCCATGGACACTTTTGTCCTTGTACTGACACATGACCCCTGCTCCCATCATTTATCCACAGAATATTTATGGCTAAACTTTTCAAATCACTGCGCTTAAATAAATAAATAAACAAATAAGCATGAATGAAATAAGTGTGCCGTTATACCGTTGTTTCCTGTTGAGATTGGCAGATTTCACACAGGTTTTTTTCCTCTCACTCACATAATTTTGTCTGCTGACCTCTGCTGAATTCACAGGAGGCAAGCAGTGATCACCCCATGATGTGCACTGCAATCTAGTTTCAAATGCACTGCTTTTTTGAGAGTAAAAAATATAAAAGACCCGTGCGACATGTGTGATCTTGGCCGGTTGCCCCAAGAAATGTGCCAATCTCAACACGAAACAACAGTATGTTTAGTGTGTTGGATTACCTCTTATCTCTGAGGCAATACGGTTTCAGGTCTCTGCAAGTTGATTTTCACCGGAAAGGATGGAATGTAATAGTTTCCTCAGATATCAAAGAAAACTCCCTGTAATGCTTTTGAAAACGGTCAGCAGGAAATGTCAATGGAGCCAAAACGGAGCCATGGCATTGGTCCGAAGGTACATTAGTCTGAAGGTTCATTAGTCCGAATTTGTTAAGAATACTATGCCTAACTCTAACCCTAACCATTTTGGCCATTTATGCCAAAACATGTTATTCTGTTATTGTTCTTAAGGCTGTTGCCGTTGTAAAATGTTTTGAATTCATTGCCCTAAGAGTTAATTTGGGACCAACCAATTCAATTATTGTTATTGGTATTTATAGGCTTCCTTCTGCTAAGCCTGAAGCCTTAGAGAAATTGGCCAGCTTAATTTCTCATTATAAGGATGCAGAAATGATCATAATGGGTGACGTTAACTTAGACTGGGCAACCAATGTATCTGATAAATGGAAAGAAATCTGTAGTAATCTTAACCTCACCCAATTAATCACAGAACCGACTAGACCCAATTTTAATAACATAGAAAGATCAAGCCTTTTAGATCTTATTTTATGCAATAAGAGTGATAAAATAACTGCCTCTGGTGTCTTTGAACTTGATGTAAGTGACCATTGTCCCATTGCCTGCATCAGAGACACTCGGGTAAAGAAAGCACAGCCACAAGTTATTGCTAAACGCAATTTTAAGCATTTTAATGTGCAAGCCTTTTTTGATGATTTTCACCACAGTGATATTTTAAGCACTTCAACAATTTTGGAACCTAATCTGGCACTAAATCACTTTACTAAGAATTTCAATCTATTGGTAAATAAACATGCTCCGTTAAAAAATCAAAGAATAAAAAATAGATCTAGCCCATGGTTCACCATGGATTTAACCGAACTGCTCAGATTAAAGAATAAGGCATGGACCTTAGCTAGAAAATACGGTGACCATTCTCACTGGGCCGCTTTTAGGAAAATTAGAAATAAATTTACTGCATCAGTGTCGAAAGCTAAATCAATTTACCATCTAAACAATTTCTCAATCTGCTACTCAAATCCAGCAAAATTCTGGAAACTAGTAAACTCAACTACTAAAAATAATAATATTATAACCATGCCTACTCATATAAAGTATGATCAAACTGTCATATCTGGTGAAGTGGAAATATGCACATCATTTAATAATCACTTCATTACAGCTGGGCACCTCTTTGAAAACACTCACTCTGATAATGTCATGAGGAACCTAGAAACAAATGAGTCCACTTTAGCTGACCCTCATGAAACCCCTCAGTTTACGCTCAAACTCCTTACCTCGGAGGAAGTAGGTAGAGCACTTTCAGCTATTGACCCCAAAAAAGCAACTGGTGAAGATGGTTTGGATCCCTATCTTCTCCAGCTTTCTGCCCCTTTCATTTCTGAATCTATTACTCATATCTTTAATCAATCCATTTTATCAGGTGTCATCCCAAATGTATGGAAGATTGCCCATGTTGTTCCCCTGCACAAAGGGGGAGATAAAATGGACCTAAACAACTACAGGCCTATTTCTAAGTTGTCATGTCTATCGAAAACATTGGAATCCTTAATATGTGAACAATTCACAGGGTTTTTAGCTAGACACTCACTGTTGAGTCCTTGTCAATCAGGCTTCAGGGCTAACCATAGCACCATTTCGGCTGCATCTCTGGTCTTAAATGACATCGTGTCCGCAGTGGATAACAAAAAGCAATGTGCAGCTCTGTTCATTGATCTATCAAAGGCATTCGACACTGTGGACCACTTCCTGCTTTTGCGCAGGTTGCAACACATTGGATGTGACTCTAATAGTCTCAAATGGTTTTCTAACTACCTCTCTGATAGAAAACAGTGTGTGAGAGCTGGAAAAGTTCAATCTGCTCTTCTACCCATATCTAAAGGTGTTCCACAAGGTTCAATCCTAGGACCGGTTTTCTTTACCATTTATATAAATGACATTGCGAAGGAAGTGAAAGATTGTAACATCCATCTATATGCTGATGATACGATACTAAACTGTTGGGCAGACACTATGCAATTAGCTTTTAATAATCTACAACATGCTTTCAATGTTTTACAACGTGCCCTTTTTAATCTAAAGCTTGTTTTAAATGCAGAAAAAACGAAAGTCATGCTCTTCACTAGAGCAAAATCAGTTGATTTTTCAAATCTGTCAATTTGCACTTTATATGGCACTCCTCTGGAAAGAGTCGAGCACTACAAATACCTGGGCATCTGGATTGATGATAAATTCACTTTTAAATTTCACATTGAAAACCTAACCAAAACATTGCGGGCTAAACTGGCCCTACTTTATAGACACAAATCCTGTTTCCCCTTGTTTTGTAGGAAAAGGATAATAGAGGCTGTCCTACTCTCAGTCTTTGATTATGGGGACACCATCTATAGACACGCTGCTGCTACCACCCTAAAGCCCCTAGACGCCATTTATCACTCCGCTTTACGCTTCATCACAGGTAACCCATACAACACCCACCACTGCACTTTATACTCTACAGTAGGTTGGCCCGCTCTCTCCGTGAGACGGGATCATCACTGGTTCGTTTACATTTATAAAGCCCTTTTAAAGAAATCACCAGAATATATATCCTCTCTGCTAATACCAAACCCCTCCATTCACCACACACGTTCTCAAAACTATCTCCCACAAATAGTTCCCACGGCCTATACCGAACTCGGCAAAACAGCCTTTGGTTTTAGTGCTCCTTTTAGTTGGAACGAGTTACAAGGTATTTTAAAATTAGAATCCTTGATTTCATTGGGACGCTTCAAAAATCTGCTCACAAATCTTATTGTTTTTGATTGTCATTGTTTTAATTAAGTTGTCTGTTTTATTGTTTTTGTACTGTTCTTTCTTATGGTTTTGAATAACATAACTTGTTTTGCTGCTGTTCTTACTTTTACTATTATTGTTGTTGCTTGTTCTTGTTGTAATCTCGGCATTCTTGAAAATGAGGGCCTGCCCTCAATGTATTCCCGAGAAATAAATAAAGGTTGAATGAAAACCTCAGTAGCCCTAACTAAATTCAGACTAATGAACCTTCGGACTTATGTGGCAGACCACCGGCATTGTGCCGTTACCTACAAAAACGGACCCCATTCTTGGGGCGAGCAATCGGGCCAAAATAGCAGATCTACAAGCTCACGACACTTCTCAACACGACGCGTCGTAAGTGGCGAAACATGAAGTCTGCATTGCGGCATCTGATGGAACAAAAATGGAGGAGAAATAACGTGTTTCTTTTCCTCAACGTTTCCTTCTGCTCTGAGCCTCTCCCGTTTAGCCGAAGCATCTGCACTGATTCCTACAGCTCTGTTATTAACACTTAAACATGTTCCCATCAGAGACAGATGGAGATGGATGATTGGAGATCGGCTTTAATTGCGTAAAACATAAGTGGTCCATTAGTGCTTCCCTGCAGCTGCACGACCGTGGTAGCCAGCAGCGTGGCCAGACTTTGCGAGCGGAATTAAGCAGCCAGGTCTTAGAAAACAAGCCCAAAAGAAGCGACCGTGAGCCGCAGAAGACAGTCGCGTCGGGCTTTGATCTCAACGCTTGATCGATCTCAATGAGGAAGTTCCAAACACTGTTGCATTGAGAGCATTTCCGCGTTCCATTCTTACAATGGGAGTCAATTCAATTCAATTCAATTCAATTCAATTCAAAGGGGCTTTATTGGCATGAGAGAACATACGTTTACATTGCCAAAGCAAGTGTCAAAATATAATAACAGTTGAAAAAGGGGAACATATACTGTATATACAGTTGGAGGGGGTATAGCCTTGCATTGTGTAAAAAGAGCCATGTCACATTTTGTTCTTAAATACATGATATACAGTATTTTCTGGACTATAAGGCGCACCTGACTATAAGGCGCACTGTCAATGAATGGTCTATTTTCAAACTGTTTTCATATATAAGGCGCACCTGACTATAAGGCGCACATAATAGACGCTACCGTTGCGTTATGCATCCAACAGATGGAGCTGTGCTAAAGGGAATGTCAATGTCAATGAATGATCCATATATAAGGCGCACTGGACTATAAGGCGCACTGTAGTTTTTTGAGAGAATTAAAGGCTTTTAAGTGCGCCTTATAGTCCGGAAAATACGGTATATATATACAAGGCATAAAACTTTTTGCAACAAATAGCAGCAATCCTTTGCAGTCGCTTTGGGGCAAATAGCAGCGATTATTCTATTCCCTCAACAATTTAGATAGTATACAGTCAACACTAGTGTCTCACATATGAGATCACGCTGGAAGCGACCATTATTCCACATGAGCACTTTAAACCTGCATACGTTGGCTGTTTCAAAATATCAGGTCTACAAGCGCACAGCGCTTCGCATCGTGACGTGTTGTGAGCTTGAAGAAATGTGTGATGTTTTTGAAACAATTTGCATCTTTATGAACAACACACCTCTCGTATGGGGGCTCCTGCTACAAAATATTTTCAGATGGGGGTCCGAGGCCAAATACCCCCCTAAAATAGGAATCGTTTAAAGGGAACCCTTAAAGGAGTAGTTCACCCCAAAAATTACTTTTTTTTCTATTGATTACTCACACTATGGAGACTTGAGTTCAATGATATTTTTTGTATTTGTCGAATTCCTAAGAAAAAAAATTGATTATAGTAAATTTAACCCCATTCATTTCGGATGGGGACCCGAATCGATTTGGGTCCCCATCCGGAATCAATAGGGGTAAAGTTACTATAATCACATTTTTGTCTTAGGAATGCTACAAAAAACTAAATATTATTGAAGTCTCCATGGCATAATTAATCAATAGAAAATATTTCATCATTTTGGGGGTGAACTACTCCTTTAAGGAACCGGAATTCTCCAAATCCTACAAGGAGGCCAACCAGTGTTCATTTTGTTGACTAACACCTCATCCGCACTGCACGCGAGCGAGCGATGCGACGCTACGCGATGTCCCACGAAATACTCATATGGTGCGTCGGCCATTGCGTTGTGACGTAGCCCTTAACCAATCAAGTAAATAAATATTAATACTAGAAGCAGTGCTCCTCCGAGCACAGATCTCCACCAGGTAATCGGTCCTGGTGGCGCTAAATGTGAAAAGGGTGCATGTCTTCTTTGGCCTTTAACGGCAATGTGACATTGCATGCATGATTTGAGGCATATTGTTCCAAAAATTAGTTTGGCAAGATTCAACCTGCTGGTGGCGCTATAACATTTTCAATGTGAAAAGGGTGGCATTTGTTCCTTGACCTAGTGGCAATGTGGGTGCAGAATTTCTCTGTAATCACAAGCTGTGTTCATGATTTAAGTCATTTTGGTCAAAATGGACCAATCCTGCAAACTTTGGAAGCCAATGTTAGCCAATTCACCGTTTGTCAGCCTTCTGATTGGTCCCTGAGACTCCCTGACTGGCCAACCAGAAAAAACCATTCACTTTTTGCTATCGGGGGTGGAGTTTGTGCAGTGGAGAATGTTGTTTCAGGCTTTCAGCAACTGTCTGCAGTGCGGAGCACGACCTTCGTCCAGTACGGCCGCGGCAGTAGGGGGCGATCTCGCTCATCATAATGAATAAGCTTCAACAAACTAGTTCACATGGACCTTATCAATGGTCTAACTAGTTACGATTGGGTACATATATTTTAAATGGGCAGAATTACGAAAAGCCAGCCTATTATGTGAGGAGAACAGATTATAGTTCTCCTCTTCCTACCCAAGATGCAATGCGCTTTCTTTTTCTATTTCTATTCTCTCTCTGATCCAGAGGATTAAACTAATTAAAACATATATTTTCGGGGGAAAATTACTGTTTTGCTATGTAATTACTGTACCTTTTTCTTCCCTTTTTATTAATATCACGTAGATGTGTTTTTTGGTACTTTATATAGCTGTAATGAGGCTATGACGAAAAAAAAAATCCCATCCACTTCCACTATAAAAGAATCTGCAATAGTGATTCTGTCCCACTGGGATTAAACAAATTAAAACATATATTTTCGGGGAAACCCCCTGTTTTGCAATGTAACTACTGTACCTTTGTCTTCCCTTTTTATCAATATCACCTAGATGTTTTTCCTTTGATACTTTAAATTGCAATAATGAGGCTATGAAAAAAAAAAATCCCATTCACTGCCACTATAAAAACAATCTGCCCAGGGTTAATGTCCCAGCATAGTAACAGGGCAGAATGGGCGGGATTTGCAAAAGCCTGAATTAGGATGGAATATGAAATATCGGACAGATCCGACTTGATCACATGACTATAGAGATACTGTGTACTGATTTGCATGTTTTTGGGATAAAATCTCAAGGAATAATAGGGGAAAAAAATGCTTTACATAAGTTGGCCCCCTGGTGGCGCTATAAAAGGCAGATATGAAGAATGCAGGGCAAAGGTTTTTCCTTGGCCTCTAGGGAGTGCACATACAAAGTAGTACACTAGTGTACACTGATCAGTGGAGTTATAGGTCAAAACACGAATCAGCCTGTTATAGCGCCACCATGAGGCTGATTTGAATTTTTGTAAGTGGCATTTATTCCTTGGCCTATGCACAATTTCACCAAAATCGCACACTGCGTTCATGATTGCGATCGTGATCATCAAAATGGACCAATCCTGCAAACTTTGGAAGCCAGTTTTAGCTAATCAGGATTATGGAATATGGAAAATCGGACAGATCCATGTCGATCACATGACTCTAGAGATACTGTCTACCGATTGTGTATAGTATAGTAGTAATAGTTTCCATAGTAACCATACCATCCCAACCCAACCCATCCCATCCCATCCCATCCCAACTACAGTACTAATTGAAGCCGAGGTGCTGGTCGTGTGTAGTCGGGTTACAAATGGCATCCCCAGAAAATCACAACTGCAGCTCTGGTCCAAATGGACCCTTAGAGGTGTGTAACTCTGAGGGTCATGGGGGTCCTCGAAATTAAAACATTTTGAGAACCAAACGTGCTACTTAGACATTGACATTCAGAAGCTTCCGAGTGTGTGGCTCATTGTCTTGGACGCTTGCTAGCTTTCTTCTCTTCCAACTTATAACTGTGACCAGAATGATGATGACTACTGACACGGCAGCCGCTATGACAAGGTAGAGCCACCAGGTGGCCGGGTTAGGGTTAGGGCTCGGGTGGACTAGCAGATGGATCTGCGCAGAGGCCACAGAGATCTCATTGGTTCCTGAACACACGTAGACGCCCGCATCCTTTTCCATGTCCAAGTTGTGGACAGTCAGTCTGGTCATGTAAGGAGTGCTCTCGATCCCAAATCTGCATGAAGTAGCGTTGGTGCCGATAGCCGATTGGGTGCCGTCTGCCTCCACTTTGAACCAGGCCCAGTGGGTGATCGGCGGGTATCCATGGCCAACGCAGGCCATCACGGCCCTGTCGTTCCCAATGTAATGCTCAGCATCAGCCCCCCAGGCCTGAACGCGGGGGGCTGCTTTGACTTCGATCGTCTTCGACTGCCACATCACATACGACCTCCTGTGGTAGAAGTAGAACACACATTCATACTTTCCGGGGGAGAACCGGGAGATGTTATCCAAGCGAAGAGTGGTGTACGAGGTTTTCCCCAGGGAATTAAAAATAAAGTGGCCATTGTACCTCCAAATGGACAAGTGGAGTTTGGTGGAAAGTGAGTCCTTGAGAGTGAGGTTGCAGCTGAGCACAGCAGAGGTCTGGTTGATCACTTCAGGTGGATCTGCAGTGATGGTTGCCATTTCCTCTGCACTGGCTCGAAACATCCACAACACGAAGGCAAGGATTGCCCAGATTGGCTTCTTCATAATTAAATACTTCTAAAATACTCAGGCGGTTCACTTATGTCTGGGAAGACGATACCGATTAAACACATTGAAATCTCACAGCAAATGTGTTTCTTCTATATACTATTATGCGGTGACGCTTGCCGTTGTCATCCCGGTGAGGTCACCACGCCCAAATATGGAGTTCCAGGTCAGCTGCAGTGGTGTAAAGTAACTTTACCATAGGCGGCGGGTGAGCCAAACGTTTGGCGAGGCTGCACCCCGCCGAACCCCCCCCCCCCCGGTGGAGGGGGGGCGCGCCTCCACGGCTGTGTCAGACACTGCCTCCATGCCATTTATATACAAGAATACAGCGACCCAAACAGTTACAGACCTATCTGACACAATGACAACAATCTGTAGGTCTACACAATAGACAACACTACACACACATCACATCTTATGCAACCAAATTACGCACGGTGACGGCGCAGCCGCGCGCGCGTGCGCGCGCACACACACACACACACACACACACACACACACACACACACACACACACACACACACACACACACACACACACACACACACACACACACACACACACACACTAGCACAGACACTAGCACAGACACTGGCACACACTGGCAATAATACTCACAGATGAAGTGTTCCACTTCCAGAATCAGAAAGTATCCGTGATGATGATAATATCATTGTATAGTTTCCTCGCTGGCGTAATTGTCCAATGTCGACGTCATGATTAATGCCTTTGTTTGCTTGTGCATCGCTGCCTGTCTCATTTGAAAGTGTCTGTGGTATATTTTAGTTGATACAAATTACAAAAGGTTTTGAAAGTGCGCGGTCCACTGCAGCCATCATCACTACACTTCTCACTAAACGTAAACAAAACAACATTGTCTGTCTGTGAATGCTCTTCCTGTTGTCCTTCACAATAAAGTGTCCCCCTTTACTTCTTCCCAATGCGTGACATTTTACTCAGAAAAATAACAGGAAATAGGTGTAACAGAGGCAGCGCGATGACGGTCAGGCAGATTGACGTTCATTTGGACTGAGACTGACTGTCAGTCGGAGGCTGACGGCCGGGCCCCCGCGGTTCATATATTATATAATTTGCAAAATACCCAGCGTAGCATTTGGGAAGGCACAGCCTACCCTGGCCTTATTGACCCGCCGCCTATGAACTTTACACCACTTTTGTTTTATTAATTTATTTAAGTTGTACTTAATACAATTTTGAATTACTATTTTAAAAATAGTAAAATATGGCAAAAGAGTTTAGGAATAAGGGGTAAGGCGGATGTCTCAGAGGAAGGGTTTTCATCTTTTTGTTTCTGTTTATCGATTTTCTGGATAAATATACGTTTAAGATCAGCAGCAAATACTCAATTCAAAGTGTGTCCTTTGAGAATGAAAAGTGTAGAGTGTATAATCTGTATATATATATATATGTCACAGTTAGTTTGAGATTCAGTTAGATTGAGAACAGGAGCGCTCGTTTTTGTGCACAATGTGGAGCAGGCGCCGCCTCCTTCGGGGAACTAGGAATAATTTGACTGAGGTTAGGGTTAGGATTAGGGTTAGGTTTAGGCATAGTTTTACTGAGGTTAGGTTTAGGGTTAGGTTTAGGGTTAGGGGTTAGGGTTAGGTTTAGGGTAAGGTTTAGGGTAAGGTTTAGGGTTAGGGTTAGGTGTTAGGGTTAGGTTTAGGCTAAGGTTTAGGGTTAGGTTTAGGGTTAGGGGTTAGGGTTAGGTTTAGGGTAAGGTTTAGGGTTAGGTTTAGGTTTAGGCATAGTAGCATTCAAATGCTCTACCACTGGGACATGAGGTGAACAAAAACAAGCGCTCATACCCCAATCTAACTGAGTTACCCAAACTAACTGTAACACATGTCTATATATATATATATAATTATATATATATATATATATATATATATATATATATATATATATATATATATAATTATATATTTATTCATTAATTTATTTTCTTTAAAAAATGTGCCCGCAATTCTGTACACACACACACACACACACACACACACACACACACACACACACACACACACACACACACACACACACACACACACACACACACACACACACACACAAAGGCCCATGTGAAAAGTTTGGGGCAGAGGTTCTGAATTGGCATCCAGGAAGTGTGTGTGCACAGTTTGGCCGAGACCAAGCCAACAGCGCCGGAGATTATCTGGTAACAGACGGACGGACGGACAGACACACGGACAGACACACGGACGGACGGACGGACGGACGGACGGACGGACGGACGGACGGACGGACGGACGGACGACGGACGGACGGACGGACGGACGGACGGACGGACGGACAAAGACGAAAACATATATGTTTTCATGCCTTTCGGCTGGTGGAGATTGGGGGGCGGGACATGGCCCAATAGAAGCTCCGTAGCGCGACTCGTTGTGAGCTTGTAGATCGGCTATTTTCAGCACCTGAGAGCAACCAAACATAAAATGACTTTCTCCAGCACTAGTCCCTCCCTAACGTTTTAGACTAGTTTTTATTTTGTTGACGAAATTGTCAATATATTTAGTCTTAGTTTTAGTCGTCGCAGCTTAGTTTTTATTTCGTTTTTATTTAGTTTTCGTCAGTGAAAAAAACACAGTCGACAAAACCTTTTTCGTCATAGTTTTAGTCAACGAAATCAACAATGCTGTGCAGTGGTGTAAAGTAACTGATTTACTCAAGTACTGTACTCATTTTGAGGTATTTGTACTTTAGTTGAGGATTTCCAATTACCAATACTTTTACCTCTACTCCACTACATCTCGGATCCAATTTGAAAACTTGAGTTACTTGTTACTTTGCAGATATAATTGAAAACATACATTAATCCACTTTGGCCCTATTCTATTCTGTACCTAGGCTATTTAAAAATAGCAGATCTACAAGCTCACAATGTGTCGCAAGCTTGTAGATCTGATATATTTTCAAACCTTTTGTACTTTTACTTTTGGTACTTTATGTACATTTTGATGCCAACTCAATTACATTTTGAATTCCGGACTTTTACTTGCAACAGAGTACCGGTATTACTGTACTCTGTACTCTGTTCTTGTTTTTTGTTTTTATCTTTTTCATACTTCTCTGTAACTTTGTAAATAACCTTATACTGCTGTGCTGCCTCTGGCAACTGATTTTCCCCCTTGGGATAATAAAGGTATCTATCTATCTATCTACATGGCAGTATTGCTACTTCTTTCCATGCCTGTAGACTCCTGCAGGAAGGGGATTGCTTAATGCGCTCCAAATTCCTCTGAGCGGTGATGGAATGTGCCTCCGCAGAGATGCACTCTTCAAATACACACTGCTAATGGCCTTGGATAGAAGGCTGCGGTGGCAGCACGTTGGGAATGGCAGGAATGGAAGTGTGCATATCGTCGTTGTCGGGTGAAAACCTTGTATGTCCAAAACCATTGGTTTTGCATTTATCATTTTTAAAATGATCTGAACTAGTGAAAACAGCAGATCTACAAGCACACAACGCCTCGCACCGCGAGGCGTTGTGTGCTTGTAGATCTGCTGTTTCACTACTTTTGTGCGATGGCCTTGTATGATGAAGCAGGGCTTTGCTTTGCGAAAGAACGTACAAATTTTGAAACTTGGAGATGCAAGGTTTCCGCACGACAACGACGATATGTGTGTGTATGTGTGCGCGCGCGCACACACGTGTGTTCACACAGTCCCCATGAAGCCTGACTTAACGTGAGTGTTCCAGTGGAACTACTGGCATCACTCTGACACGTTCCCCTACCGCCACATGCTGTCCATACAGTTATTCTTTCCATGCAATCACATTAGCAGAACACCGACGTCGCTGCTCAAAGACACTTCCACCTCAACATATGTGTCCCAATTTGGCTGGGAGCCAGTCATTGGATTTTATTCATTTTCATTTTTTCATTTCATTTGAAAGCTGGGGATCATAGCTACAAAATGATATATTGGTTGTGGAGATTGACCCAACAGTTTTGAAGATATGGCTTATAGAATGATGCCATGCTGAAATACTACTTTGAGATATTCAAGTTCTAAATAAATTTCTAACCTGCAAATGACCTGACGATCTCTCACATTAATTAAAAAAAGTCTTATTTACATGCAGAGTTAAGCTCTGGCGTTTAAGTGAAATGTAGCCTGAAATTTATGAAATGCTTAGTGGCTTTATCACATTTTAGTGAAAAGAAAAAAAAAGGTATTTTCAGTCCCTGTCTAAAGCTGTACTTTCCGAGATGACTGGCTCTCAGTGAGATTGGGACACATATTTGACACATTGCTGGCATGGCCAGGCCTGGGCTTTCCTACCTACCTACCTACTTACCTGTAATACCTACCTACCTACCTACCTACCTACCTACCTAACTACCTACCTACCTACCTACCTACCTACCTACCTACCTACCTACCTACCTACCTACCTACGTACAGTACCTACCTACCTACCTACCTACCTACCTACCTACCTACCTACCTACCTACCTACCTACCTACCTACATACATATAGCTGTGTCAGCAGTGGTTAATGCAGCCCTTCAAAGTCACTGTGTAATTATTTAGTACTGATGTAGGAGTCTGATCATCATCATTCATCATCCTAACGTCTTCTATTTAGAAACCCAGACATTCGTGCCCATTTCTGGATGGATGGCTCATTTAAACCCCACTCTGATCTCCTTTCTCCTCTCTCTCTCTCTCTCTCCCCCTCTGTCTGACTTTGTAGGAGTTTTCCATCTAACTCGGAGAGAGGTAGCTATAGTGATTAATTATTTCTGTCAGATTTGAAAAAGAGGTTTCGCTCCGTAACGACCTCTGTGGCTCGGCTCTGAAAGTCGTGGCGCGTTGGCCGCAGTTCTCTGGACGCACAACGAGAGAGGGAGATCTACAAGCTCACAGAGAGCGAGAGAGAGAGAGAGAGAGAGAGAGAGAGAGAGAGAGAGAGAGAGAGAGAGAGAGAGAGAGAGATGGTTATGAATGCCAGGGGGGGAAGGAGCAGGGGCGGCACAAGGGGGGGAAAAGTGGGACTGAGTTACTAGGGCCCAAGGTGGAGGGGTCCGTAATTATTTTATACTTTAGCTATTGAAAAATAGCAGATATACCGAGTGCCGCGCAGCTTGTAGATCTGCTATTTTGAAAAGTCGTGAATATGTGTGCAAATCTTTGAATATATGTATTTTTAAGCGAACATTTGTAACTCAAATTTGGCTTCTGGGGGGTCCCTGGAACGAAATATTTTGAGATGAGGGTCCGTGGCCAAATACATATCATTTCGGGGGTCCTTCACGTGAAAAGGTTTGAGCACCACTGACATAGAAACATAGGTTTTTCAAAAAACCTTAGAAGGATTTAAAATATTGCACAAGACTTGCACAAATGTTCACGATTTTTTCAAAAAATAGCAGATCTACAAGCTCGCAGCACGGCACTCGGTGCCGTCGCTGCAAGCTTGTATATCTGCTATTTTTCAATAGTTAACCCATTCTGAACGGGTACACATTATTGTGTATCATTATTTTATGCTTTAACTATTGAAAAATAGCAGATATACAAGCTCACAGCGCGGCACCGAGTGCCGCGCTGCGAGCTTGTAGATCTGCTATTTTTGAAAACATTTTTGAAAAATTATTTTAAAAAATTGTGAAAATTAGAATTTTGACCCGATTCTATAAGTGTCTTTTGAATCCTTCTAAGGTTTTTTGAAAAACCTATGTTTCTATGTCAGCAATCTGGCTAGCCATCGTCAAAGAAAAGGTCCTTTTCACTTAACTGGAGCTCAGTTAGTCTGTTCTTGAGAGACTACTATGTCAGTGGTTCTCAAACCTTTTCATGTCAAGGACCCCCAAACTGATATTTATATGGCCATGGACCCGCATCTCAAAATATTTAGTTCCAGGGACCACCCAGAAGCAAAATTTTAGTTACAAACGTTCGCTTTAAAAATACATATATTCAAAGATTTGCACACATTTTCACGACTTTTCAAAAATAGCAGATCTACAAGCTCGCAGCGCGGCACTCGGTGCCACGCTGTGAGCTTGTATATCTGCTATTTTTCACTGGTTAAAGCATTCATTAATTCTAGGCCTAAATGGGTTTTAAAGTACAAAATGTGAGTGTATGTTTGTACCCAGGGCCAGAATTTGGTGTGACACCCCTGCCAGGGAGGGAAGGAGCAATGAAAGGCGAGTGAGAGAGAGACCGACGGAGAGAGAGAGAGAGAGAGAGAGAGAGAGAGAGAGAGAGAGAGAGAGAGATGAGAGAGAGAGAGAGAGAGAGAGAGAGAGAGAGAGAGAGAGAGAGAGAGAGAGAGAGAGAGAGAGAGAGAGAGAAGAGAGAGAGAGAGAGAGAGAGAGAGAGAGAGAGAGAGAGAGAGAGAGAGAGTTGTGAGTTGAATAGCAAGAGGAAGATGAGAGAGGAGTGAAGGAAACAGGAAAACTAGATAAAAGTCAGACATCAACAACTGTCATTCACAACTTCAGTGGATCAGGTTTGGATTCTGAGTTCAAATCAAAACAAGATCAAAAAACACACAGGATTGTGATCACTTTTATATCCAGTCAGAGAATGTTCTGGGTAAACATTATGTAAACAATCTGATGCACTTGGATAGCAATGGTCTTCGCCAGGTCGAAGGCAAGGCTGAGATTATGTTTTGGCCCCTGTTCATCTGTCCGTCTCTGCCCATGTCTCTGCCGTGTGTGTGTGTGTGTGTGTGTGTGTGTGTGTGTGTGTGTGTGTGTGTGTGTGTGTGTGTGTGTGTGTGTGTGTGTGTGTGTGTGTGTGTGTGTGTGTGTGTGTGTGTGTGTGTGTGTGTGTGTGTGTGTGTGTGTGTGTGTGTGTGTGTGTGTGTGTGTGTGCGCGCGCACGCGTTAGGGCTTTCAAGACTAGTATGTTTTGCTAATCGACTAGTTTGACCCACTGGTAGTCGACTAGTCACTAAACTATTATGTACCGGTAATAATGAAGACGCTCTGGGTCAGAGCTTTTCGCAGCAGCCAAGTTGCCATGACGTGTACTCGCACAAACCCACGTGTGCACGTTAACGCAACATAACAAGACCAGCATTTCACAATTGCCACATCCATTTTTGCTGCTACAATAATAAGGAATGGAAACTGAACACACCAAAATGACTGTATCTGCCTACAGCTGGCCTAGATATGGCCTACATCTTGGCACACACGGCTAAAAGTTTTACACCCAGCGTCCTATTTGCCAAGCTTCACAGGCTAGCGGAACGCTTGATGAGAATTAAACGTGGGATTTTTGAATAGCTAACGCAAAAATCTAAGCGCGGGGTTTTCCCGGTGTTAATAGGTTACGGACTGGCATTTATTTACACTTTCAAATGTTTTTTATTTGAGCAAATTACATTAAGTCAGAGATAGATGCAACAATGCATGCTCTTTTTTTCGGACTGGCATTTATTTATCTAGTGTCAAACACTGAAGATGTTTCTGGCAACTATAAATGGGAGACGGGCTGTTATTTGAGAGCTGGTGTTTATTATGGGTTTTAGAAGGGAACAGAGGGTTTTATGTGAACAAAGCGTTGTTAAATGAATCATTACTCCTCCTCTGGTATTAACTCACTTTCTGGTTCTATAGAGAAGCTGCCATGCTGTCTTATGTGTGTTTGAACGGCATCAATGATTAACACTGACAAGCAGTATAACGCCGTTGTCGGGTGGAAACCTTGTATGTCCAAAGTGTTCGTTTTGTATTTATCATTTAAAAAACGATTCAAACTAGTGAAAAGAGCCGATCTACAAGCACACAACGCCTCACACCGCGAGGCATTGTGTGCTTGTAGATCTGCTCTTTTCACTACTTTTGTGCAACAGCCTTGTATGGTGAAGCAGGGCTTTGCTTGGTGAACAAAAGTACACATTTGAAACTTGGAGATTCAAGGTTTCTGCCCGACAGTGACGACATACAGTAGTTATACCCCCACCCCACCCTTTGTACGTCTGACACAAGCTGAAACCCCCCAACAGGTGCACACACACACACACACACACACACACACACACACACACACACACACACACACACACACACACACACACACACACACACACACACACACGCACGCGCACCCACACTCACATTGTCGGAAACCCAAGGGGCCGAGGGCCAGACTAACGGTCCCGGCCGAGCCCCCCCCCCCCCCCCCCCCCCCCCAATGTACACTTGACACAACGAGCGACCACATTTTCACAACTTTCATCTTTTTTGTTATCGATTCTTTTTTATTTTATTCAAAGCATGAATGTAGAAAGTCACACAAATATATTGTGAATACAATAAGAAAACAATAAAATCACAAGATGAATGTACAAAGATACAACAACTCAATCAACAACGACATACTCACTCACTCACTCACTCACTCACTCACTCACTCACTCACTCACTCACTCACTCCACTCCACTCCACTCCACTCCACTCCACTCCACTGAAGTGACTTGGAGTGACTTGACACATGAATATGATTGAGGATTACTGTGATTAATAGGTAAGCTTAAATTCCATATTGCACAAACCATACCTATAACTTTCACTAGCCCCCCAAAAAAAACGATTTTGGATTATTATATATTTTTTCATTTTTTATATTATATATATATACATATATATATATATATATATATATATATATATATATTATTATTATTATTTTTTTTTTTTTTGCAAAATTGCTCCAAGCACCACAGGTCCACCAGTTGAATACCTATGCTCTACATCATCAACGCTGATTGGCTGTCAGACACGATGGTTGGAGTTGGGGGGGAAGCGAAGGTCGCTTCAGTTTGATTTTTACAGCTGGGGCGAAGTCACCGAAGGAGGAATTAAATGGCATGCCGATTAAATGAGGGAGAAATAAAAGGGTAAAGATAATTGGCTACTCTAAATGAAACATAATAAGATGGGAATATTAATTGTTGTCATTGTGCTGCTGTGCTAGACAACAACACAATTACAATGGTTCTCCCTGAATTTAAAAACAACATTAATAACAAAACAATTTAAAATTAGAACAGCACTTCAATTGCGGTCCGGTGCTTAAACGAACAATTTACAATTTAGCTGCAATACAATGGAGCCTGCAGTCCTGCACAAGTAAACAAGTATGGCAAATGAGCATATTGCACGGCCCATACTTCAGTTAGTGATTCTTTCAGGTTCTTGTCCAAAGTGTCTGGCAGTGGTGTAAAGTAACTAAGTACATTTCAAGTGTGTTACCAAAAGTATTATTACATTACTGGAGTATTTCCGGTTTTCAATTCTTTTTCTTCTACTCCACTACATCTCAGAGGGAAATATTATACTTTTACTCCACTACAATGCTTTTCATTGGTTCAACAGACTTCACTTTTACTTCCAACCTCAACCTCAAAATATGTTGTGATGCGACACGTTGTAGGATCACTTGTAGGATCGCTGGATTGGCTATTCTTTGCCACTTTACTGTGTGCCACTGCAGTGGTCCAACTGTGTGCTTTCCTTTCAGAGTTGCCAACTATATTTTCATATTTCATATATACTTATATATTATTCGCCCCCTCTATTGATGCACCTTCTCTTTATTGGTACTGTACTGCTCTTTTTTTTTGTTCTCTTGTTTCTTTCCCTCTTATCTTTTTTTTCTTACGTCTCTGTAACTTTGTAAATAACTGTATACTGCTGTGCTACTACTGGACAACTGAATTTCCCCCTTGGGATAATAAAGGTATCTATCTATCTATCTATCTAACTGCCAAGTCAGCTTGTTTTTGTACTTTTTTTGTAAAGTCGCTTACAAATTGTGGGTTGTTTTTTGGGGTCTTGTTTTGAAAGTGTACATAGTTGCCTATTTGGGCTTGCTTCCTAAGTCCCCGTCCCAGATTAATATGTACTTGTCCGCGGAAAATATTTTGCGCCAGGGACCCCCATACAAGATTTGTGTTGTTGAAAGATTTTCGATGTAGGGTTCAAGTGGTAAACCTGGTCCCTTCTTTGACTTTGGGGCTTGTTGTCATTGACCTGACCGCTGGTTTCTATTGCAGAATTTGGCAACACAGTTTCCTTGGCCTGATGCCGGCTGCACAGTGGCCTTGTGACCTCATTAGTGTCCCGTATCAGTCCATGGAGATCTGGAGTCTGTTTCCTCTACCGCTGTTATCTCTGTCCAAGCAAGCAAAGCTCATGTTAACCACTTTCAACCTGAAAGTGGCCCTATTTTGGGTATGCCATTATTTCTAGACGAGGGCTGCATTTCTTTTCTATTAGCTTAGAATCCCCAATGATGAGGTCAGTGTATAGGCAGGTTTCTGTACTGTCCACTATAGTCCTTTATTGTAGACAACCAGCTCAGTGCCACAGTCTGAAAAGCATCCGATCTCTGCACAAAAAACAACCCCACTAGCCAACACTCAAGAACTAAAACTAAAACAACAGGTTTGGGGATCCGTGGGGATTTCATTACATGAAAAGGTCCTGTGCATTCATTCTCAATGTTTGTAAACTAGGGCTGGGACTTTAACTGATTAATTGCGATTAATTAATTACAGAAAATTAACGCGATTAAAAATTAACACATTTTAATCGCACTTAGTTTTTGCACCACAGAACCTTCAGTTTCGGACATACCAATCATAGCGATGCACCAACCAAGAAGAGACAACAAACGCAAAGGGAGAAGTAGCCGATCAGAGCGCTTTGCTTGGCCCAGTGGATGCGAAATTTAGATAAAAAAACTCACTTGTTGATTCACTCGTACAACAAAATGAGTTTTACTTGAAAAAAATGCTTCTCAGGTCAAATATCGATGTGCGATTAAAATGAGATTAATTGCGATTCATTAATTACAAAGCCTGTAATTAATTTGATTCATTTTTTTAATTGCATTCCAACCCTATCGTAAACAAATAATTGGTCTATACAGTACCTTTCTGCTTTGGCACTCAGCATCAAGGGTTGGATTGGGGACAAGTCCCTGCAACGTATGCCACGTCCATTGTCCAGGGGGTGTACTTGTGCATGAAGCTGCCTTATACGCTACTGAAACAGGAGATAGGCTCCTGCAAGGCTCACTTACTCTACCTTATAATGAGTGACAACCAATTATGTGAAGATAAAGCCCAACCACACCAATGATTCGCCATTGCAACTACTGGCATCAAAACCGTTTTAAGGTCAACCGAACCGAACCAATGCAACTCCTTGCAACTGCCATTGGGGACAATGGTTAAAGCACTGACGTACAGGCTGACAACCTGTCGTGATGGACGAGGCTTCACTGTGACACAAAACAGTCGTCGACACGGCCTTGAGCATCAAGTAATCAAAGAATGATAAAAGACAACTTTGTATGCATGTGTGCACGCGTGGTTTCACTGTTTTGCCACTGTGTAGAGAGCTGTGGGAAGGCACACTGAGAAGGCACACTGAGAGATACAGACAGATACAGAGAGTGACACATACAGTATGTGCTGCTATTGGCTTCGACTATTGCAACCGCAGGTCGCAGTTTAGTATGTGAACCGTCACAGCTTGACCGTATCTCTGACATCACAGGTGACATCACAGTAATGTCAGATACTCAGAGCAGGGATCATAAAAGGCTGACACATCACTGTGACATCACAGGTGACATCACAGTGATGTCAGATATTCAGAGCACTCCATAGTCAATAAAAGGCATTGTATGTATGATGTCAGTCAACATAATCCTGGCCAAGACAGATATATAAAGCTCATTTGAATTTAAATTGAATTGAGGGAGAGAGAGCATTACATTTGAATAAATTGCTGCTACTTGTCACAAAGGCGTGAATGCAAAACATTGAAAGGGTACTTCTGTCAACTTTCAAAGGTTTACATCATGCCTCTCCAATATGGACGTACCGTATAACTATTTCTGACAGAACATGTACAATTTGTTATAGTTTAAGATGGTCTTACCTCAAAGTCTGATATGCTTTTATTGTATTCCTATTCACATTCAATATGTATTTGTACATGCATCGTTTGGATGTGATTGTCTTGTTACACTTTTTCTTTGGCCAGGTAAACGTGCGTTTTCTCGTGTCAAAAAGCTCATTTGAATTGAAGGAAAGAAAGATAACGAGAGAGAGAGAGAGAGACAGAGAGAGAGAGAGAGAGTGAAGGGATGGGTGGGGGGGGAGTGGGACTGAGTTACTAGGGCCCAAGGTGGAGGGGCCTTAATTGTTTTATCCTTTAGCTATTGAAAAATAGCAGATATACAAGCTCACAGCGCGGCACCGAGTGCCGCGCTGCGAGCTTGTAGATCTGCTATTTTTGAAAAGTTGTGAAAATGTGTGCACATTTTTGAATAATGTACTTCTTAAGTGAACATTTGTAACTAAAATGTTGCTTCTGTGTGGTCCCTGGAACTAAATATTTTGAGATGTGGGTCCGTGGCCAAATACGTATCATTTGTAGCACTGAGTGCCGCGCTGCGAGCTTGTAGATCTGCTATTTTTCAATAGTTAAAGCACAAAATTTGAGTGAATCCTTGTGCCCAGGGCCCAGAATTTGGTGTGACACACCGACAGAGAGGAGGGTGAAGCCGTGAAGGACACAAGCAGACATTGAATTGTGTATTGATTAGCATCAGGCTGTGCGCTTTACAGTGTCCCAGGGTTACAGCTGGAATCAATAGGTAATTAGTCTTCTGTTTAAACCAGAGGAGAGAGCAACGCTCTGCCCACGTGTCACCCTGCTAAACCCTGTCCCCATGTCACTTCATACCCTAAGCCAGGGGTGGGCAACTTTGATGATGGCGAGGGCCACTATATTTCCACCTTCACTCCAGAGGGCCACATTGCATATTGCTTACGTCCTACTTTGTCACTTTCTAATATCTCATACAAAAGAAGCAAAAAATAGCAGATCTACAAGCTCAAAACGCATCGCGCTAGATCGGCTATTTGTGCTTCTTTTGAATTGGAATCTTGAATTATTATTTTTTGTTATTTTTGAATTGGAGTCCTGAAATGTAACATTTTGATTTCATTTCAAATGCATTTAGTGATATAATACAAATGCATTGGACATAAAAAACTACTACTATACTAGTCATTAAGCTACTAATATAGTCTGACAGAATTAAAGCAGGTCATGATAGCAATTGTAACAGCTGAATTCAATAATATATCAGTATTCCGGTATTAACCTGCGGGCCGCATTAAGCGAAGGTTGGGGCCGCATGTGGCCCCCGGGCCGCCATGTTGCCCATGTATGCCCTAAGCTGTCTCCATGTCCTGATGCTTGTTGGTAACTAGGGGTTTGCAGGGACGTGCAGAGAATGTTAGGGAGGCAGTAGTCTCGCGTGGCCAGACTGTTGACTCCGCGATTTTGGAAACAGTGGCGTCAGTTCAGAAAAAGCTAAGGTATGGCAACATGACTGTTGTGCCGGTGTGGCAACATGACATGTTGCTATACCTTAGCAATAGGCATGATACATTTATTTTAAGAAGTACATTTTATTTTTTCCCCCCGTTTCTACGGTTTCTTGGGCTGGATATGGCAGCCTGGAACGGTTGTTCAAGTGCAGCTAAACTTGGCATGTTAGTAAACGTGCCACAATTAATAATAATGCATTGCATCTGTGCAGCTGATCTAGGGAACCTGGGAATATACTGTACCATTTTGTCAAGATGGGAAGAATAAAAGTGTGGAGAATATAATTATAATACCTTGTTAAAGTGACCATTTTGTTAAATGTTGCATTTGTAGTTATTTTACTGTAATTCAACAACATAATAACCAGCACAGATAGACAAAGAGACATTCATGGATTTATATTTATAAGTAACTTTTATTTTCCCCCTGGACCCAGGGTAGGGTATGGCAGCTGCATGTATACCCCTGCCATACCCAATTGACACCCCTGTTTGGAAATGCTCCCGTATTGAGAGAAGAACGACGATTACCTGGTTAAAGCGGAAGTGAAGCCTCCTCGTCATTCCCGTTTCCGTCTCACATCTCGCATATTTATCATTATAAAAAAATAAAATCATCTAAACATGTTTAGCTTGCTGCTTGGCAGAAATGAAAATGTAAAATATATTTTCTTGAACGGTAATGCCCGTTTCCATTACTCGCCGTTCAGGAGCTGTAGTTCCAGACTCTATAGCATTCAGAGATTGTGGAATAGTTGTCTGGCTACGCGAGACTAGGGAGGCAGGGGCTGAAATGTCTAAAAGGGCCTTTTGGTGGAAATATCGAAAATAGCAGAGCTCCAAGCTGCGACGCTTTGTGAGCTTGGAGGTCGGCTATTTTCGATGCTTGATTTCTACACTGTGAGGGCAATTCTTTCAACATGAGATGCTGCATTCAAGTTCAGGAGAGTTTGGACAAGGCAGTTCTCTTGAATGCTGCCTTCAGGTATGGCATGGAAAGATGGCATTTGCATTTCTTTCACCATAGTAAAAACTGCTTTCATGGTCTGGAGAGAGGGCACTTTTTACAGATGGATAAAAGGGCATGGGCTCAAGCCCCCTTTGATGTCTATGTCTGTGCACGTGCCTGAGGGGTTGACACTAATGGCTGCCCGTGGCAAGTACTGTACATAAAACGTTCGGGCAAGTGGAGTTTGCTTTCAGGTTGCCCGACGGGCAAGTGCATTACGTCTTCGTTAAATAATATTGGCTATTCATGAATCATGAAGAACAACAATGCTACGTTTTAAAACAGTTGCGCTCATTCGGGTTATCGACGTGATTGTCGCCATTTTGCCAGTTATCGATTAAATTATAACAATCATTTGTAAATTTACCGGTTTCATCTATCATTTTATAATTACATTTTCGGGCGAGTGCCTCAAAATTACCTTCACTGCTTCTAAAAAAAAAGTCTAGAATTTGCCACAGGCAAGGACGAGTCTTTGCCACGGACACTTATGTCCGTGTACGGACATATTGATGACCCCTGCTGTCTCTCTCTCTCTCTCTCTCTCTCTCTCTCTCTCTCTCTCTCTCTCTCTCTCTCTCTCTGCTCTGGCCTTCATGGTAGCGGTCCCTGTGAGCAGCTGTACTCTGCTGTCAGTCTCTCAGCCCTGTGGAGCTGTGTTAATCAGCATGATGAAGTGACACGGCGTGTGATGTGCGATGGCGTGTCATTGCGTTCCCACCGTGCTGACAGCACACTGACACCATTCAGCTCGCAGTCTCTTGGCTGCCTCGTGTCACTCTAGAGAAACATCCTAGAATGAAGTACAGCGCATGATATATATTTATATATATTGTTGTTGTCGGGTGGAAACCTTGTATGTCCAAAACTGTCTGTTTTGTATTTATCATTTTTTAAATGATTTAAACTAGTGAAAACAGCCGATCTACAAGCGTGTTTGTAGATCAGCTGTTTTCACTACTTTTGTGCGACAGCCTTGTGTGATGAAGCAGTGCTTTACTTTGCAAAAGATATATACATTTGAAACTTAGAGATACGAGGTTTCTGTCCGATAGTGACGATATATATAAATGTAACTCCATAAGTGGGCATAAAAGGGTGAAACAGTGCCCACATTTCTGACATCACTGATACCGCCGCCTGTACCATGCATGCGTCGCCACCATGGTAACATCCGAGTGCCCAAATTTGGAGATGACTGACATCACTGATATATCTGGGTTCTCCTACATCACTTCTGAGACTCCTACATTCAATCCCTCATATACTGTGCACTGTGTGTATATATATGTGTTACAGTACGTTTGGGTAACTCAGTACGTTCATGGTAAGAGCGCTTGTTTTGTCGTTCACCACACACCAATCACCACCAGATGGCGACGACAGCCATTCACTAGTGCAGGCGCTGACGTCACTCGTTTGCGACTCTCTTTCTTTATTTACTAGCCTAGCTCGGCAGTGTTTAGCCATTAGCTTACTATGCCTTACTCTAACCCTAACCCTAACCTTAACCTCAGTAAAACTATGCCTAACCCTAACCCTAACCCTAACCCTAACCCTAACCTCCGTGGGGTGAGGCGCTATCATTCCTGCCGACGCGACGTTGTTGTGGCTCAAAGCGACCGCTTGTTCCGCCCCGTGCCGCACGACGAGTGCTCCGTTTCTCGATCGTACTGTTTCTCTATCAAACCGTGACATATATACCCTAACCTGTGTTTGTGTGTGTGTGTGTTCTGTCACTCAGGCGGGAAGCCCGACCTCGGTCAACGCCCCGTGCAGCTTCTCCAGGACGTCTGTCACCCCCTCCAACCAGGACATCTGCAGGTACATTGAACTTTGAACCCTCGATGTTTTGACTCGACTGCCCTCGTCAATAAAACCAGTCCCTCTGTCAGTGGTCAGGTGTGTCACATGCATGCTACTGTTGAACCTGTCATCCCATAACAATTGTTTTCATCCCTTCCCCTCTTTTCCGACCGCTCTCACCATTTTGTCCATTGCATGTCTTTCCTCTTGCACGCACACGGATACGCACACACACACACACGCACGCACACACACACACACACACACACACACACACACACACACACACACACACACACACACACACACACACACACACACACGGCGGCAGCCTCCTGGATGAGGGCGCTCACAAGCAGACGGCCGTGGTTCTCCTGACGAACGGGAAGGCGTCTCAGGGTTCCGGAAAAGGCGGAGGAGATGCACACACCACCACCGTCTGCTTGGCGGGTCCGCCGGCGGCCGCCGCAGCCTCCAAGCCCGCCAACAAGCTGCTGCTGGGCGGCACGGACTGGCTCTCCCTGCTCTGCCCGCCGTCCTCCTCCAAGCTCAAGTTCTCGCTCTCTCTGAACGACGTGGGCCGGGAGCGCGCCGCCGCGGACGGCCTGTGCATCAGCGGCCTGCGCTTCATCGACCACGCCTACTCCGAGGGCGAGTTGGCGCCCCAGGTGGGACCGGGGTCGCAACCGCCCGCGCCGAGCGTGCAAGGGCTCAGCTCGGCGGACGCACACCAGGGCCCGCAGCCGCCGTTCCCCGCGTGCACGCAACCCTACCTCGTTCCCTCCGTCACCGGCGACTGCAAATACATGGCGGGGGCCGTCCCGCCCCCTCCTCCCCCGCCTAACGCCCACCTCCGCCCCAATCCCCCGCCGCCGCCGCCGCCGCCGAGCTCGGCCTTCCTCCGCCTCCTCCGGCCCTGCCCCCACTCCTCCACCTCGGCCAGCCTCCAGTGCTCGGAGATGGGCAGCTACGTCTCCCGCCTGGCTGCCATGGCCGCGTCCCCCAGCACCGCCTTGCTGGAAGGCAGCGACCTCGACGACGACGTGTTCGAGGAGGACCGCCGCCACCGGTCCTTGGGTCGAGCACCCCTGCCGCCGGCCCCCAATAAGGGGGTACCCGGGGGCCAGCAGCAGTCGGCGGCAGCCACTCTGCAAGCGCCCCTCTGCTACATGGACGAGGACAGCGACTTGGACGGCTGCGCGAGTCCCACGGCGGAGCCCCTCTCGCCCTTTTCGCTGTGCGGGGACTTCTGCAGGTTGGTGACCATGCTGTCTGGATGGTGTCGTCTGTGCTCCCTGTGTGGTGTAGAGTCCGCTCCAGCCCCGTGTGAAGTAGTAGCGGCCCCGCTGAGACCATGTGGACCGCAGGAGAACCACCCTCCACCCTCTCTGCTTTGACCTGGTAGAACCTCCTGCTAGAGGCTCCCCGAAAATGTCCTTGTGTGTAGGATAGACTCCACAGTCCTCCTCTATAGACCGGAGCTCCATTATATTCATTGCATTACATTATAACATTACACCTACAGGTTTGTTTGTTTGTTTGTGCATTATCCACTGTCGCCCTGCAGTCTTTGTGATGGTGCATGTGTAAGGCTTCCACTACAAATTCAGAAGTATTTTCTTACAAACTTCTTTGTATGACAAATATACGATTTGAAAAGGAAATTTACAACCATTTTCTCATGAAAATAGGTTCTCAAGCGTGTGTGTGTGTGTGTGTGTGTGTGTGTGTGTGTGTGTGTGTGTGTGTGTGTGTGTGTGTGTGTGTGTGTGTGTGTGTGTGTGTGTGTGTGTGTGTGTGTGTGTGTGTGTGTGTGTGTGTGTGTGTGTGTGTGTGTGAGAGAGAGAGAGAGAGGGAGGGAGGGAGAGATAGCGAGCTGTGCCAGCAACATTCCCCTGGGGACCCTAGCGTCTGAACATCGGCTGTCTTTCTCTCCGTAGCCTGCTATTCTGTTCCATGTCAGTATAATGATCCAGATAAACATCAAACATTTTTAAAAATAGTCTGGGTTGGCCCGACCGTCCTCCGAGCAACTCGGCAGGGTTCCAATTGGATCTTTGAACGCTCACACCAGACGACATTTATGTCCTATAATCGGCCCCATTTCAGACGGAGTCAGCCCAATACTCGGGAGGGTCGTTAAATGCCCCGTTTATCTACTAGTGTGCGGCCACCTTAAAGGGCAACTCCACCCTTAATCACTTCTAGGCTTATTTTCCTTCTTATATTGATCCAAAACTACTGTCCATGGGGTCTATTAGGCACAAATGCCCCTGTTGTCCAGTTTCCCCAGCAGAACCCAGCAGCTCTCATATATTGGAGTGGAGCCTATAAGCCTATCACTTTTACACTATTTGGTGCGGTCAAAATTGATTTATTTTGCATGGATGTGTTACTATTTGTCATTACAAACACATCCATGACTTGGTTGTCCCACACAAGCCACTCAAAGACTGTACTGGCCAATCACAGGTTATCTTTTCCGGGACTTGGTAAAACACATAAAAGCATAACATCTGTTTAGCAGAGTGTGATGGCTTTTGTGGGACAACGATGGCATGGATGTGTTTGTAATGACAACTAGTAACACATTTCATGAAAAATAAACACTTTTGACCACAACAAATAGTGTAAAAGCTATAGGCTTCTAGGCTCCACTATGCTATGAGTTCTGCTGGGGAAACTGGACAACAGGGGCATTTCTGCCTAATAGACCCCATGCATGGACAGTCATTTTGGATCAATATAAGTAGGAAAATGAGCCTAGAAGTGATTTAGCGTGGAGTTGTCCTTTAAGTCTACATTTCCCAAAATGCACTGTATTCAAACTAGAGGGTCGCGGCCCTTTGGGCCGCTCACATCTAGTTAAAAAAATAAAAAATAAATAAATAAATTGGGGGGGAACTATTGTGGCGGAACTATTGTGCCGCAGCGCACGTTTCCGGTCGGACATATTTGACCGCCGGACGCACTTCCAGTTAGGAACTCTGTGTGCCACGTGATCAGTCCTAGCCAATTGGAGTGCTGCATTTGGTCTGTTGGTCCTACCAAACAAAAACCGCTGGCTGCAGTTCTTAAATGTATGTATAGATAGTCTCACCAGAAGCAGGAGGGGTAACATACCCCCCCACCCCCCCACCCCCCCTCCCCCACAGCAAATGGAACCCAGCATGTGTGTGGACCAGAGATGTGTTCATGTGTCATTTCATTTGTCTCGTCTGCTGCTCCGCTCTGAATAATCATCACACGCCGTCGTCAGTCTGCGCGCTTGATGTGCTTTCGGTCTCGCCGCCCAAACGAGTCTTAGCACCAGATTGATGATGGCGTTGGTGTTATCAGCCTGAATAGGTATGGATGATAGATTTAAGCGGGGTTTTGGGGACAGAGAGGTAGAAGGATGGAGGTTTGGGTGGAGGAATGATCAGCACCACCAGGGGTGTAGCACCGAATTCTGAGCCTTGGGTACTTGAAAAATAGCAAGCTCACAGCGCGGCACCTGTAGATCTGCTATTTTTGAAAAATCATGAACATTTGTGCAAGTCTTCGAATATTTCAAATCCTTCTAAGGTTTTTTGAAAAAACTATGTTTCTATGTCAGTGGTGCTCAAACATTTTCATGTGAAGGACCCCCAAAATTTGAGTTACAAATGTTCACTTAAAAAGTACATATATTCAAAGATTTGCACACATTTTCACGTCTTTTCAAAAATAGCAGATCTACAAGCTCGCAGCACGGCACCGTGCCGCGCTGTGAGCTTGTATATCTGCTATTTTTCAATAGCTAAAGTATAAAATAATTAAGGCCCCTCCACCTTGGGCCCTAGTATCTCAGTCCCACTTCACCTATGTAAAAGTCCATATATGGTTATTCCCCAGAATCCCTTATATGCCCATATATGAAGATCCCTGATGTCATTGATATAAATCACTGGCCAGATGGCCAAGACATGGCTCTTATCTGTGTGGCTGGTTCAGATAGGGATCTCCATGTAAGGGCATAAAATATATTGTATGTTGTAATATCATGGGAACCACTCTGTAACAGAATCCCTTTTATGCCCATATATGGAGATCCCTGATGTCATCAATATTAAGCCCATATCTAACAGGACTTCATATGGAGGAAGACAGCCCATATCTGTGCGTCTGGTTCAGACAGGGATCTCCATGTATGGGTATAAAAGGGATGTACTATATACAGTACATGGATCTCCATAAATGGGTAACTGGTCCAATATACATCATTGGCGCGGCCTCGCCCTATGTCACCCTGAGGCGTCTTACTAGTAATAAATCAGATTTATATGGCGCGTTTCTTAGTACCCCCCCCCCCACC